>NW_028230441.1:6288526-6588526 GCF_043228905.1 Azolla caroliniana | reverse complement strand
CCAGTCAGTTTTTGGATGGGCTTCTTCAGATGAATTCTGATTTGACCCAACCTCTTCAACAATGTTAGATTCGGAAACAATGGCAGTACTTCCAGTGGATTGACTCTCCTCTACCCTTCCAGCAGAAATTTCTGCTGCAATAGCAGATGTACATGATGTTGGGGATTTCATTTCCCCAATCCCATCACTGTTTGTAGCCTTATTTGCCAGATTGCCAGATGTATTGTTGTCTATCATGTTTTGCTCATTTCTTTCATTATCTGATGCCAAAACAGTGACAGGATCTATACTAGTAGCATCAACTTTGATGTTCTGATTCATCCTTGACTTGCAATCTCCTTCAACATTTCCATCCTCTTCTATCACAGAAACAGGAAATGCCTCACTAGCAGATCTCTTACGACCATTCAGGTTTTCAATCGGTTTCACATCCTCAACCATCTCTGATTGTTGGACTGCAGAGCTAGAGGGTGCATCACCTGTAGGCCTCTTGCAACTATTGGTCCCAATACTTGTACTCGGGTCACTCATTCGAGAAGTGGGTGCATCTCTGTTTTGTTCATAAAGTTCCAACATCTGATTACTCACTTCTGTTTTTTTAGAGCGAAGCAGGACAAATAAATATATCAGCGAATGAGCATAACTTGTTTTTTCATACATGTAACACAATGAAACAAAATGTGCATTATGAACTGGCTCGAGCAGGGAGTATACTGGACAACCAAATCCACACAACCTCAGCTGATACTGGATTTTCAGTCTCTTCAGGGTAGAGTAGAGAATAAGGAACCTCAAGAGCATCCTAAATATAAGTGATTGGCAGAATTTATACATTATGAAAGCTCATTACTGGCAAATATTACTTGTCTTTTATTATTTTTTACTGTAAACTTGGTCCATCTTTAAAAAAAACTTGTTCATAAAAATAGGCAATGATTCCAAGATCCTTGAACAAGAGCCATTTGGCAATCAATTGATAATATATTTTTCCTTTGAACTTCTCATGTCACACATTGCTTAACCAGCCATATCTTGTTTAACAATAATATTGCATGAAGGGGATGAGTCAGAATCAACAAACACCTTAGAATAAGTAAGTCATCTTTATGAGGATACAGAACACATATACATGTGACTACATTAATTCAGTGAAATAAATGAAACTATTACCTTCAAGCTGACGAGGAGTGACATCAAACTCCTGCCACCAGACTTTCTCGCCTTCACTCGGAAGTTTGACCTTGAGAAACTTTGCAGCCAGAAAGATTGCACCTGCCGCAATGTGGTGAGGTTTGAACTGCAAGCACAATGAAGTGCGTAGCCTACACACCCTCTAGAGTGTTAACACAGCAACGTTGCACAAAAATCCAGGTTAATTGGTTATTATCCAATATCACCCAATAATGTCTAACCCATGTGCTGATTTAAATGCATACCCATCATTCACAAAATTCCATGCCACTTGAGCTAAGGCACTTTTTGCCACTTTAAACTTTTTTATGGCAGCCACAAGAGGTTTGTAAGGATGGTGGATATTGAAATCAAATCCCAAGGTTGCCAGCACCATTCGTTCTCCTAAAAGAACCTGTTCTTTTTGCTGCTCAACATAAGCTTCCTACAGAACAAGAAAAGAGTAAGCAAACAACCAAGAAAGAATCTAAACAAACCAAGGGCACATCATAAATCTCACCTTCTGCTTAATTTTTTGGACCGCAGTTGGATCTTTTTTGTTTCTTATCTCATACGAAAGAAGAATGACATCGCAAAGTTTTTTTGGTGTCTCTTCAACTTTACCAGCAAGGAACATGCAGGTTGTCGCAATCAACTGTCAGAAAACAATATTTTCTCAAATTCACTAGAACTGAAGCACTAAAGATAGACATGATTCATTCCTATGGATTTGAAATGAGCTTATTGTAGTTTCACTGCCACCCTATTGTTACACAGAACCCAAGAAATGCTTTGTATATCTTTGCAATATCAATGTTTACTTCTCCATTATACGAAAAGAAAGATCTGAGAAATTATAACAGGGACCTGAGTATTTTCAAATCCATGTCCGAGTTACCCTTCAGTGGTTCCTTTTCTAAAAGGGGATTGTGCAATTCTGCTTTAGTATAGGTGTCAACTGTTGTTTTATTGGTATATCTTGATAAGAGAATTTTTAAATACACACAAGCTCTATTTTTTCTCTCATAAATCTCCTTAGAGTTCTATTTTTAAATAAGATCAATTTACATGCTCTCTGTTTTTTCTCTCATAAATTTCATCAAGAGTTTTCATTGTCATATACTTCCCAATTTGTTTGCCACCTACTATTTTCTACTCTGATCTCAGCCCATTTGCTAGAGTTCTAGGTGGGTTACCCGTATTTAATCTCTATTCTCTCGACTTGTCTCATATAAAGTGTTTCTCCCTATATTGATAGTAAATATGTTATAAGGACAAATCTTAAACCTTAAATCAAATGATCTCTACAAGGACATGTCGAGTTAAAGTGAAGCTGGAGTGATGTTCCCATGCTGCAGACCTCAAGAATTTCTTGTGAGGTAGGGTGAATATGTCTTGCAGCAAAGGTCATGGGCCATTGCGAAGATAGGGTGGAGAAAAAAAAAATACAAGAACAGTTGTCAGTTGAATGTCCAAGGCTCTCCTAGACCTCCAAATCAGAATGTTTCAAAGTTTCCAAAATCTCATGTTTGCTTATGAGTATGATTCTCGTGGTATAGTTTCGTTCAAACACCATTATACATAGCATATCTAAAACCTACGTTATCCACATTCAAGTGATCAGTAAAACTGAAACAGATATGAAGATGGACACATACTCTTCAAATAATGGGCATTAATGAGAAATATTTCAGAGACAAGGAGATATAACAGTGATGGAACTAATGTTTTGTTTTGACAGGTAGACATTGCTTAACCAACGGGCTAAATATTATAATCAAAAAACAATATAATAAGATGCAACTATTTTTCGATTTTTCAGAACATATAATCAGCATCATATAGTTGAGGATGAGCGAATTTTTGAAATACTCACATATCTGTCATTTTTCAAATGAGATTGTCGTAGAAAAAAACGATGACAAAATATGATAGCTGTTGCTATTGTTACTTGAGGCCTGTCAATCAATCAACATAATATTAGCATTGGATTTCTGAAGACGTGAACACCCAACACAATCATTCAGCTGAATTAAATAAAGGTTGCCTTATGTGCAAGAAACAATAAAGAAATTAACATTAATAGAGAATGTAATAGTCCAACAAGATTTCAATATGTACCAAATGACAAAAGCACATAATCCTTCAATATAGAAAGATTGGTAAACTAAATCAATCAAGGAACTGCATCACATCAATGCATTTTACATAAATTAAAAATGTGAGACCAGGCACAGCTGTAAGCTCTGATCTCATATAATATGAGCATGGTTTAAATGACACTAGATATATTTTTTGCATAAAAATAATGTGGATTGTAATTCACTTAGTAATACATTGTTTCAACATAATTATAGTTTATAACCTAAAACTCCATCCATAACTCGTGCTCACTGCTGAATTCAAAAATATGGATGAAGTTCTAGATTATAAACTATAAGTTGTGCCAAAAAACAAAAGGTAATTCAAGGTCTTACTAACATCATGAGGAGCACTCAAAAATTTGTATCCTTTAGATCAGGTACCTTACGCTTATCATCCTCTCAAGCATAAGCAACACATACAGAAGCACTTCTCGGTGTATAAATGATTATCAAGCAGAAAGAACCATAACAAAAAGTAGGAAACATGGGGGAAATCAAGGCATTAAAACTTACACTTTGAGGCACATCCCCTCAAGCATAAGCACCATATGGAGAAACCATTCTCAGTGTACAAAAGGCTTCAAGACAGGAGAAACTGTAATAAAAAGTTGCCAAGAAACATAAGGAAATTCTAGGCTTTAATTACACTTCGGGGACATTTAAAGATCCATTCAAAACCGCATTCTATTCACATAAGACACATACAGATCATATTCTCACGCACAAACAATAAGCATCAAACCAAGAAAAGGCTTCTGAGTCTACAAAATGCTTTCAGTAAAGCTAAGATCTAATCAGATCTCTGCTTTAAATCAAGAAGAAAGAGCTGAAATAAAAAAACTACCAACAAATATAAGGAAATTGAGGCTTAAACCACTTCTTGGTATACAACAGGCTCTCAATAGAGTTACATAAATCAGGCAGAAGGAACTTTGATTACTTGTGGCAGGAAACTCAAGACTTTAACTACATTTTGAGGCATATTCAGTGATTTATTCACCATCGGGATTTCAGTAGATTTAGTTCAATCAGGAAGAAAGAACTCTAATGATGAATAGCAGGAAAAAACTACAGAGGGAGACCAGTTCTTTGGGTACCAGTGGCTTTCAGTAAAGCTACTTAAATCAAGCATAATGAAACAACTTAATCAAACGAAGCAGCAAGAAACGAAAGAAAAACATAAGGGTTTTCTTACACTTTGATTAATGATTTACAGTGTACACAATATGACAAGTCCTTCAGAAGACCATACTGTCGAGCCCTTCTCAGTGTGGCTTTTATGCTACTTTAAGACGCAAGCAAGACTATCACAAAACGAGATGTGCTGGAATACCCTCTCAGTATTAAGCATCACACAGAAAAACCATTTCATTGTAACAGGCTTTCCGTAAACCTACTTCAAACAGGCAGAACGAACAGTAACGAGAAGTACCAAGAAACACGACAAGAAATGAAGAAAGGAAAACTCAAGGATTTACTTCCAATTTAAGAAGCAACCAAGATTCACACGAAATGGAATGTCTTTTACAGCAACTTATCTTCACAAAGAGAGACCACTTTTCCGTGTACGACAGGGTTTAGTTGAATCCATTTGGAAAATGGCAGAAGGAGCTGTAATGAACGACAAGCAGAAAGAAACGAAAGGAAAACTCGAACCTTTACTTACACTTTAAGCCGCATTCCAAGGTCTTGAAGGAAGGTACAGTAAGACCTGCGGAAATTCGTCTCCTTTTTGAGGTCGATCCCATCTTTGCGTGATGGAGAGTCCGTCTCGATGAACTCTCTGGGGAAATACCAGTTAGAGCTCGAATGGTCTGGCTCTTCGAGCTTCTCGTTCGAAGACATGGCCATGGATTCATCTCCACCTTGCTGGTCCGAGCGGGTCATAGCTTTTGCCTTTCACAGGGGAGCCTAACCCTAACCCTAACCCTAACCCTAACCCTAATTCCAGCCGAGGGGCTGCGAGCGTTAGGGTTACTGGACTTGAAAAGGCGAAAGGAAAAGAGCAAAGAAGGAAGAAGGGAAAAAAAGGAAGGAAGGTTCATTTCCATGTAGCCCGCCCAGCCCAATACATATAATGTTTTTGCCTAGACACAAACTCCTAATGTCTCTCGCTCTTTTTCATTTCTATCTCATGCGAAACATTAGGCCGGACATTACACTTCCCCGCGCCTCATCGCCAACATTGGTTCGTCTCCTCCATAAGACTTCATCGGTCCAATCGGTACATGAAACGGCCTTGGGGTTCATTCTTATTATAAAGGACCATAGTCATCCTTTTTTCTCAGATTACAACTGTTTTACGGGACTCTTAGAAGTCCTTCTTCTTCTTCTTGCACATTTCAGTTTTAACTAACCTCTCTCTTCAATCAACACGTTCTCGAAGACACCGAATCTCGTGTAATAAATAGCGTAGGAACTCATAGTTATGTTTCAGAGTGAGACGACTATTAGTCGTTCAACATGTGTGAAAAGGCCTTACGGCAATGTTATAGCTCAAACCTTGACATTCTTTTTTAGGAAGCCTATCCTAAATGTTACATGCTCCTGCAAGATGACCACACACTTGGCATACACAAAAACTATGGAGCTCCCACTGACTTATCTCGGGTTCAAGTTCATTCTTAATTATTATACCATGTATGTAAATTTGCCTTCATATATGGCATGTGAATTAGCACATGCTTTCAACATAGATAAGAAAACTAGCTTATTTGGCTCCATGTTCATCTGCTACATTTTCTCATATATTTGGCATCTTATCAAAGACGGTCTTTGCATCTTCTAGCAGACCACATTTAGCAAACATGTTGATTAACACATTACCGTGAGTATTATCAATATCAACTGAGCTTTTCATCATTTCATTGTATATCAAACTCCCCTTCTCAAAGGCATTGTTGCATTTACAACAACATTTTAGCATGCAAATGAATGTAGTTCTATCAGGTTTAACACCTACCTCTTGCATGTGCTTGTGACTAGCGAATGCTTTCTTCCGCAGTCCATCTATGACATACTGCGAGATAGATGGATTCCATCAATGTATGCTTGTGTTTTTTTTGTCATTGTCATCATTTTTTATCTCTCTCTAAAGTTCAATAATGCACATGTGATTTCTTCCAATAACTATAGTACACAAACAATGGGTTTCTTCTTGCCCTAAGAAGCAAATCGGTGATCCACAAAGAGTTGCCTCTTGATATGGATAAATTAGGCATGGCATTTTTTTTTCTAGAAAACGGGGCAAATCTTGTCCCTCCACCGATTCAAGTTTTTTCCAGTGTTATATATTTTGTCAATTTTGGAGTTATTCGTTATATTTTATTCATGGCATGCTTTACGTTTGCAATGCTTCTCAAATGCTGCCACACTTGAAGTATTTCCTTAACAAATTTGAACATGTACATGTACTTATTGCAGTAATTCAATGGCTACTCAGTTATTCTCTATGTGTGATTGAATTATGTGGATCACTATGCCAAACATTCTTTCGACTGCTAGATGAATTAATTTAGGCTATGGTAATCCGATGCTCAAGAAATGGGTTCTTATTTGTGGGCTGAATCTAGTATCTCTATGATAATTTGATTAGTCAGAACATTGTTAATCGATCTAGTTTCCTCTTCTTGCATGAAACAATAGGAATCCATAAAATAAGACTTCACATAAAAAACTAAACATACGTGATCATGTGATGTTCTTTGAAAAGCCAACAAGGGTTAGTCCATGTTTTTTCTAAGAAAACAATAACATTTTCCATATTAAGTAGAGGATGTTTTGAATAGTGTTGTCCGAAAATATTTCTCACAAAGACTTGAACATACCCTATTATAAAGAGAGGAATGATAGCAAGTCACAAGAATGTGATGGTTCCTCTCACCTTACATGCTAAAACCTTATTGAGCTATCATGAAAGTACCGAATTGGTTTATTGACATGCGATCATTTAGAGCAAATGAGAAGATGTGGGTACATACGACAAATGTGGAATACAATCAAAAGTAGGACGCTCGCCCCCCTATAAAGATATGAGTTCATCACTCACACAAAAAG
This sequence comes from Azolla caroliniana, assembly GCF_043228905.1. Taxonomy (NCBI): domain Eukaryota; kingdom Viridiplantae; phylum Streptophyta; class Polypodiopsida; order Salviniales; family Salviniaceae; genus Azolla; species Azolla caroliniana. The sequence goes on along the minus strand of NW_028230441.1, from coordinate 6,581,156 downwards.
CTGGATGTGATGAAGATCCTATAATATTATTCTTCTTTGTCTATTGATGAGTTTAAATCATCATTGGTGCCTTAAAGAGGATAGCATCGAACATACAGTGTAAGAATAAAATTTAAGGGAAATAACGAGTCATGGGTGCCTTTTTGGCTTTCCAATGCTATGAGTGTTCATAACAATAATTGCATTGCAATCACTTCTAAAATGTTGTTACTATGTTCTTGCATCTTAATTACCTTCTCAATTAACTACCTTAGATATTTTGTTGGGTTCCTTGTTATCTTTATGGCTCTCTCCACCCTTTCATCAACATTTTGTGTGTATTATGACTTCCTCTTTAACAATGTGAACCTTCTTCTCACATTTTGTGTGTATGACTTGACAAAGAAATAGTTTGTTTTGCTCCTTAGCATCATCCAAACTTTTTTTTATTTCTTCAATTCTCTTTCACCCATGCTAACCTTGTTTACATCAACTTGGTGATGCTAGTATATTTAAGATGTTTGATAAATATGTGAAGATGGCCATATTGTAATAGTGTATTTTGCAATTGAATAATTAATCTAAATTGAGAGCACAACCTCAAGGGTTGCAATCTCAATAAACCAAATATGTATGATGAAATACATACATGGAAGTGAAAGCTACAAGGCAATTGTCAATCTAGGAATAGTATCACAAGTACAAGAAAGTAGTCCATCGTTCAACACATTAGTTATGAATCATGATTGAGATAGCTTGGATTTATGCATTGTGATATGACATTCCCTTTTAATCTCAAATGAGGGAGATTAAAAAGCTTAGTATTGAAATGATAGTAGGAGAATCATGTTGAGTGTACATACAAAATTATCAAATTGGCTTGAAGAAATAGTCTACAACCATCATGGAAAAGAATATATGTTAGTTGTTCCAAGGATTAGAGAGAGCCCCTAGTAAGGTTGTTAATTAAATTTTAGATTGAATATCTCGATTCAACATATATTCATAATGTCGACGTCATATATGTGGCATGTTACAAATCCAACATGACACGTGCATTTGTTGAAAAGAAATGACTCAAAGATGTTAATTTGATAGTTTCCTATTACCTAATCAAGCAAAAACACATGATATGAATGAGTATAATGAGGAAAACAATACCATTTTTATAATAAACATGGTTTATATGATCATTTTATGCATGGCATGTTACAAATCCAAGATGACACATGGATTTGTTGAAAATAAACGACTTATAAGGTGTTAATTTGGTATCTTCATGTTACCTTAGTAAGAAAAAACACTTGATATGAATGAGTATAATGAGGAAAGCAATCTTTGATCCAAGTAACACATATTTATAATAACCATGGTTTAGATGCTCACTTTATGTGTTTTATGGATTCTTATAATAAAGAGGCATATATTTTGGCAAGAGTGGAGTTTGTAAAAGTGCAGAATACTTGGACCACGAAACTGGAGTGGACGAAGTTTTGTTCAATGAAGTGTTTTGATTGCTTGCAAATCGAGCTAACACACCCACAAAAGGGCCAATTGTGGAGATGGTGGGTTCAGATTGCTCAAATCGAGATCTCGAGTCCAAAAAGACATCTAGAGAATCAGGTCCACCAACAATTGCTCCCACCACCACATTAGGGTTGGACGACTTGCTTGCATACCATTGTTGGTAACCCCCTTTACAACTAACAAATGTTGTATCGTTCCTATATGCAACAATTGATGCACCTCTATGATGCACATGTTGTGGATAGTTGGCTCCATAACCCACGAGATAACTCATTCCCATGGGATTATTTCCCAAGATGTAATCAACCTAATAATTTCCAAATACATAACCAATGAGTCGTTGACTTTGAAAAACATACTCAAGTAATCGATTATATTTTGTTCATATGTTCCAATACAATATTCTTTAATTTCTCCTATATATTAGTCAAGTTTCAAGTTTATGTTGGAATTGTAACACATTTATGAATGGGTAAGTTCTTATATGTTTGAGAATATAGTGATTTCTTGAAAAAGAAAGGTCAATATAACATTGAAGAAAGGCCATAATAAGAGTGGTGAAGCAAAAGACAAATGATGGCAATATTATTTACTATTTCTTATTTTGTATTGGGATATAGTTGGACTATCATCGCAAGATCAATACCTACCCTTTTAAGTCTTGCTCATGTGTAAAATATGGTTCTAAAACATGACTTTACTATACTTTGAAGCTTGTGCTACTATGTCTTGATTATGATGTTAACCAACATGATAAAAGGCTAAAGCATACATGCTTCATGATGTGAGTTTGAATCATTCCATAATCACGATGTGAGATAATATGCCAAAATTTCCTTTTTTATGAAGTAAAATTGACAACACGTTTGACATCCATTTGACATATGGTATGCTTGGGCCTATTTTTGAAAAACCCGACATTTCCAATATCATGCGCTTGGATGAAATTGACAAGTTGAACAATTTAATGCAACACTAATATGATAAACAGTTAGCTTTTAAATAGCAATTATTGAAAATGAAAGAGAGTTTTGATTCTTCTAATAAATTTACCTGTGTCTTAGCCAAGATTAATAGGTTTGATGTTGGAACTAAACCATTGGGGCATTGAAGTTGTTGTCCGAATGTTGTTAAGTAATCATAGTATATGGCAAGCGCAAATGTAGCGGATGTAACATATTGCATGTTGTTCCATTTGCGTGTGAAGAGCAAACCACCTATTATGCATATATTTAACAAAAAATCATGATAAACGTTAAATTAACCACAAGATTCACAATTTGATAACAAGTAATGGATGATACACTTTGTTTGTGCTTGCTCAAGATGTTTTATATGATATGTCTAATGATTTCCTTTTACCAATGTTATGAAAGACTTATTAAGGATAATGAAAATTAAGAGTTTCTTTCCACTCGGATGCTTTTGTGGATTGAGCTAAGTGCAATACATGAAACATATCATAAGAGGTTTTTTCTTGCCTGGAGTAAACTGAGCATTTTTGCCATCTATATTCTTTCGAAGGAGAGAGCAAAGATAGAATTCTGCACCATTTTGATATTGTTTCAACACTCTAGCCATTTGGGTAGTAGTATTATGATTTCCCTCGAACAAAATCTAAGATGAATATTAGCAATAAACCAAACATGGAGACAATTGTAAGAAACAAATGAAGATGTTGATCAACATGGTCATAGTAACATCATATTTTTTTTACGATAGAATTTATGTGACAACATTGAAATTGTTTTTAGTTTTCCTACATGTGATTGGTATGGATAGTGGGGAAAGCATATGAAAGCTCACAATTGCCAACGAGAAAAACCAATTGACCTAAATTAAAGGAAAATGTGAAAGAACCTATTGAGAGCTTTTGTTTTTGTATAATTGACACATTTGACCATTTACAAATTCATTTTCCCCCTAATAGTATTTTGCTTCCCTTTATGTGCATGCAAACAATCATGTTGATGTTTCTAACTAACAAATGCACACCATATCTTATTGCATCTTATTCACCCTCTAGAATGGCCCAACCCCCAAAAAACAAAAGTGTGACATATCATATAGCTCGTGCATGAGATGACTATGTTTATATTATGCTAGAGATAGCCACTAGCATTCTCTATATGGCCAAGCTACACATAATGAACCTTTACACTATACACAACTAAACATAACAAAGATGTTTTGGGCAACCTTTCCCCCCTCACAAAAGCACATGTGAAACTTTACTTGCATACAACTAAAGCTATGTAGAAATGTGACAACTAGGCTGGCCTCAACGTGTCACTTATAGGCCCATATAATGCTCTACTACCACTGTGCTCAGAAGTTATGAATTTGCTCTCCCTTGTATACATAAACAACATATAATATATATGATTGTAATGACTCATTGAACCTTTAGAAAACAAAAGTGAGTATAAAAGCGTGAAGCCTTAGTTTTCTTTTGAGAGAGAGGTGTTTTGTGACGGGCTTAAAGGTAAACAACGACGTTTGGGAAAGAAAGAAACCATGCTTGTGTAAATTCATAACTAAATATACATTTGGGAACTCTTAACCCCAATTTAATACAATGTTGAGAGTGCACATAAGACTAACAAGTTAGGTATATTGGCTTCAACTAAATTAAAGAATCATTGGAACCAACTACTTAATATTAGTTTCTATAAGAATTTGAGTGGCAAAAAAAATTATAGAATGAGATAGTCGAAGTTTTTAGTATCTTGGTCCCTTGTTGTAAGAACCTCCTTCAAAGGCACTTAATTTCGCAATGGACACTATTAGTGTGTATTTGACATTAAGATGTGCATTTAATTATTAGTACCTTAGATGCAAGAATTTGAAGACCCACATACTTTGCATCCCAACTAAACTCCTTCATGTTCCATGTGCCACTTGCTACGTTCTGTATGACGTAATCCAAATATGAGGATTCACTTGTTGCCTCATGAAGCCAAAGAGCTGCCCACAACAACTCATCCTATACAAGTAATTACCCATTGCTTAATCAATATGGTAGTGCATGATTAATTATGGATTAGTTGGGTTGTTACTATATCAATGTAATAGATATTGTATAGATAATTACATCGTATCCACTGATTGACTCGTAGAAAGGCTTCACATTGGAGATTGCATCATGGTACTTCCCCCTATACGTGTCCGCGAAGGCAAAGAGCTACATGTGCATATGAATATTGCATAAAAAAGGAGGGAATTTTTAACTAAGGAAAACTTATATTTATGACCAATTGTACCTCTTTGGCATGATTGAGGAGTTTTTCGGCATAGGACAAGTCTACTTGGTGAAAGGCAATGGAAGCAGATGCCATTGCAGCAGCTGTCTCGGCGGCGATGTCAGACCCAGGGTGTGTGACATCTAGGCGGTAGGCCATTCTTGGGGTTGTCATGTCCTCAGCTCTTTGCCAACATCTATGGTCCGAGTAACCATCCCCAACCTTACACCATTCAAAGTAACATTAGAGAGCTATATCAAAATTTAATAATTCATCCATAACCATTCTCACATCAAGTGGATCCTTGAGTCATACACGCAATGTTTTGATTCAGACTAAGCATATCAGAAAGAGGAAAAATGAAGGCTAGACATTGACATAATATCACATGGTCTTGATATTTTCATTCCTCTCGGGATTGGAATGTGCACAAACATCTCGTCATACATGGATGGGGGAAGTTTATATAGTAGTCAAGAATACAAACTTTCATTATTTTGTTGGCTTGATGTACTACAAACTGATTTGTAAAACCCAATATCGGAACTTCTTGCAAAGAGTGAACCAAAGATTCATTTTGAGTCCTCTACTTTTACCACTCTTCCACTTTTTTTAAAGCTTTTCGTTGATCTTAACTTCATAAATTCAAGGTCTATGCACTTTTATCAATTTTGATGACGCAATTGACTAGCACAAGCTTCTTTCCAATTGGACCATGGATGCATGAATTGGTTGTCAACATATTGATGCATCTCTTATCACTCATTAAGTTCCTTCTCTTTTATGGAAGTGACATTTTCTAGGCTCATAATCCATGCCAAAATCTTTTAAACTTTCATGATATGTATATCAAATCATTTTACATTGTGCACAATTACTCAATCGTAAACCAAATAGAAACAACATTTATGAATTCAACGATTTCTTGACAACTTAATCAAAGGTGAATAGTATATGTTAGTATTTCTCGTAGCATACGAAAACAACTATATCAACCCAAATTTGGTACAAAGGACCATAGTACATATAATGACGAAAACTCAGCGAGAGAAAAGATGATAATAAAATCTCTATTTTTCAAAATCCAACAATTTCTATTAAAACGATAATGCAACAAGCACAAAAAAATGCAATATTCTATGTAGTTATGCGCTAAATAAGGGTAGAGGAAGATACCTGTGCCCAAAGGACATTTGTTTCAGGGTGAGCTTTGATGAAGTAATCTATACCCCACCGTATGGCATCAAGTGTGAAATTGAGCTCGTTATGTTGGATGAAGGAATCACGCCATTGGATAACACCCCATGAGAGCATGGTGATAGTGAAAGCCATGGGAAACCCAAACTTGACATGGTCACCGGCATCGTAGTAACCACCAACAAGGTCCACCTAGAACACATAACATGAAAGTCACATAAATCATACTAATATTTTTTTGGAAAAAATAAATCATACTGATATATTTACCTATGACAAGGTTCACTTAAGGGAACTGCATTGTAAATTGTATATATTATACACACAACAATGGATGGATGGGTCAATGAATATTTTAACATTTCAATGAACCAATGAATTATTCACGAGGTTTAGGAAAGACTAGATGGAACATTACCCCTTGGCTTAGGCCATCTTGGAGAGCAGAGTCTCCACGCCAGGGCACACGATTTTGGGAAAGATTAAGGTTGCCGGATCTTTGGGCCTCCAAGAAAAGCAAGCTCTTGTAGAAAGCATCTTCATAATCAAAGTTTGATGGCAATGACGATGCACTTCCAATTATTGATAGCAATAACAAGGCAAAATATGATAAAGAGGTCATCTCTTTCGTATTCCAAGAATGTATAGTTAATGCTCTTAAATGTTCTCATTAAATGGTTGAAGTCGACCATTCCTATTTATGAATATTTGCATTTTGGACTTACATTGCGAATTCATCAAGTTATACATCAATTCCATCCTTTCTTGGGTGGGTGATCCCACTATCTTTGATTGATGGATATAAAATAAATCATTTATCTCCTCCAACCTTATGACTACTTTCTTTGTTTATTTCTTCATTTTATCCTTCCATTCTTTATTGTCTCTCCAAACAAATCTTTCATGACCGTTATAGCTAAGCACTCTCCAACAACATCTCCCAAACCTTTTGATCTATTGTTCTCCTCTTTACTCTTATTCATCCCTACTTTTCTCCTACCTCTAAAATGGCTACAATTTCCAATCTTGTAACAATTCACATTAAGTTCCAACCTTTATTTACAAATTCAGGAATGTTGCCCATGTAGAAGAATATTAGACATGCTTTACATGTAATTTGAAGTTACCTTCTTCCTCTTGTTTTGTGAAAAAAATTGTTTAAATCAATTTGGGCAATGGCTCACATGCACACACATGTGTGCATGCAATCATATTCCATTGGAATATGGCCAAAGCTCATGTGCTAGTTTATAATTAAGTTAAGAGTATGTGTGTGTCTTCATTGACATGGCAATTGCTTAAATGGCTTAGACTTCCATGATTTCTAGATCAAATCTATTTACTTTGTCTTCTTCTCGTGGTGGTTGATATCCAAAAGTTTATATATACGTTCTTGAAGAATTGTGATACATGTCTAAAATGCTCCTTTTAACCTGTGGATTTCTAACTTAAAAATCCTTAAAACTCCATCCACTTTCACATTGATCTAAAACCATGAGGCCTTGTCTAGCATGTTAATGTTATGTAATTTGTAAAATTCTCATATTCAATTTTGTTCTCTATGTAACTAGAGATTAAACAAATGGAAATTTAGCACAGGTGGTGTATATATGTTATATGAACCGTATAATATGGATAATTGAGTACTAATATATCGTTGAGATATTACGTGCTAGAGCATAATATAAGAGTACTTTAGCAAGTTCCCATCGATTAGATCGAGCAACAACATTGAGTGGTTCTAAAGCACTTTTGATTCTCTCTAAAAACTAGATTCAATTAACACTACTATTCAATGGCAACTAATCACTTGGTTTATAAATTTGAGCCATTAGCAATTTGATATAGATTAAAGCAAATAACTAGAGGTCTAATCATGTAGGTAAACTTGAAGATTCGATTCAATTTGAATGCAATGGACACCACAATAGCTCCTAAATGCATACTTTTTGAAGCATTTTCTAGCTGATGTTTGAATTAAACAAGATAATTAGCCAACCAATCACCTCGCTTCTAAGCATTATTAAGTTGAATTCACTAGGTAAGGATAAATATCTAGAGGAAAGTTTAACAAATGATGGTACATAATTTACAGTCCTTTTTATCCTTTTCCGTGAACATTGTCTCATTTATTGTGATAGACAGCATATGAGTTTTATGTTATCCTCTTTGCATGAAAGGCCAAATAACATGGCCTGTGCAATGGACCCATCAACATCGTTACATGAGCATCAACTTTGGATATTATATCCTCGCTTTTTTATCTCAACTTCTTGCTTTCAAGGTCTCCTTTCTAGGTTTGTGATGTTGAATTTGGATTAAAATCCTAGAGGGAATTTGTGTAGGATTATTTCACTCTTTAAGGTGTATTATGGACAAGTTACAATATGCAATGTAAAAAATTACAATTAATTTCTAATGCTGTGTGCACTTCCACGATTTCTTTTTGAAGTCCATAGTTACTCTTGTGATAATCCACTCTCTCTTGAAAAACGTCACTACCATATAACTTTGTCTTCAGCCAAAATTCTTCCCCAACTTTTTTGATTGTCCGCTCATAAATAATGTAGCACAAATCTTTGTATGTAGCACAAATATTTGTTTAGAAGATCTTCAAAGAACGTGGTATCATGGTGTTCCTTATTTTGCAACAAGCACAAGATTCTCGCAAAGTTATTAAAATGTAATCGATGGCAATGACATGATAGAAACGAAGGAGACTTCTGAAAACAAAGCCCAATTATCGAAGCAAACGTTCTTTGGCATCTTGCCTTGTGCTAATTCCGTCGTGTACAAGAATGTTCCGGGGCATAGTGACAAAATATTATTGCTAACACTCAGATTGTAAGATAAAGTTATAGCCCTAGCTGAAAAAGAGAGAGTAGATTGCTTGGATTAAGGAAAATGATCCCCATCCTTTTGACATACAAAACAATGAATACACTAAGAAGGGTCTTGGAAAAGGAAGAAGAAGAAGAAGAAGAAGAAGAAGAAGAAGAAGAAGAAGAAGAGGCACTACTCACTAAGAAGAACCTTTTGGAAAAGATAAAAACAGAGACACGCCCCAATGATTTACAGAATTACAAAAGTAGCCACAGAGCTTTAGAGGATCACACCATTCATTTGGAGCAACAAGACGGATGGAAATTGATAGATAGATGGATGGATGGATGAATGGAGAGGGATCATCCCGAATGGAGTTTGAGGTCGGGGAGTGCGATGAGGGGCGGGTTTTGGGACGCGAGGAGCCCGGCTAGCCCATTATACCATGCGATGATGGCCGTGAAGATACCGAAGAAGCCCCCGGCCCGTTTCACATGGTCGCTATGATTGTACTCGGCAATGGTGAGGAGTAGAAATGTTGTGGTGAGAAAAACAAAGAGGACGACAAGGCCGACAGTTGTCCGGAAGCTCGCCACGAGGAGCAAGACCGTGAGAATGGTCCAAGCCAAGAGGAAGATGGCTATGGCGTGGGACACATCTTCGGTGTCCGAGTCGGAGGAGAATGCGCTCACGACCCCAAACCCCGGGATGAGAATGGCGGCATATGAGAGCCAAAAGCCGGCATACGAGGCGAAGGCGGTGGCGGCAAATGTGTTGCCGCTCCCGAGCTCCCACATTCCCGCCACCAATTGGCCTACCCCGCCATAGAACACGGCGACCCCGACGACCACATTGGTTGGGGTGGAGATGTGGGCGCCGAAGATCCCGGCATTGTAGCAAGACAAGATGAATGTTGTGAGGGCAAAAGCCCATAGGCCAAGGGGGCCTGGATTGCCAAAGGCCATGTTTCAATATATAAAATGATATATAGATGTGTGTGTAATCTTAGGAGGCAAGAAGAAGAAGAAGCCCAAGGTCTAATGAAGTCTCTATATAGAACAATTGGAGAACCTTAATGTGGAGGAGTGGGGTTCTTCTTGTTTATGCTAAGAAGGACTTGTCAAAATGGCATTGGCATGAGCACACACATATAAATGCAGAGAGAGAGAGAGAGAGAGAGAGAGAGAGAGAGAGAGAGAGAGAGATAGTGGCTACTCTTTATGGCTTTCTTTTTTGCCATATGTCTTTCTCTCTCCCTGTCCCCCTTGCCTTGAGGAAACGTCCTTGCCACATTTAAGGACACAATGTGTGTTTTTCACCAATCACCAACCCAACTTTCCCTTGTTGGTTGTCCCTACACATGTTTTGGAACCACTTGCTCTGGCCCCACCATCCCCAGACTTTTTGCGTTGTTGTCGGGTACACTTTATCCTAGTGGAAGCTTCTCCTCATAAAGTGTCCCTTCCCTCCTTAATCCACCATACATATTTGTTACAGATTGACAAGGCAATGGCCTCACATTAGCTGGCATGGCATCCATCATCATCTGGTGGCATCGCAATGCGTGTCACACACCTTAGAACATGCGGCTATAGCCCGAATAAACGAAATGCATATTCCCACCGTCAAATGATTGCAAGAAAGAAACTCATATCATTTTTTGTTTATGAAAACATGTTGACCGCAAAAATGTAAAATATACGAAATACCCATGTCTAGGATGACCTTAGTGGCTCTTATGTGTGAAAATGTGGGCATCATTTCCCAATGTTTGACGAGTATTACAAAGAAAAGTTAATGGAATCTATTCGATTATAGTATGACTTACTATGCCATTTGATCAAAGAAAATCACTTGACTTACTAGAAAGTTGCACTTTTCATGAAGTGTATTTTATGGCAATGGAGCTTACTTGGGAAACAAGGTTTTAAACATTTACATATAAAATGTAATTAACCATTAGAAATAGACTAGCACCAACCATTTAAAGCTATTATAACTCCACTAATACTTAGGTAGAGTTCCCATGGCAGGTCTTCTGTAGGCAACGTGCATGTATATCCATATCCCTCAATGGTGTGCTCATCTGAGGTAACAAAATATTTTGGTAGAACTAACTTGGAGGGATCTACATTTTTGTGAAGTCTTGTAGTTTTGAGAAATTCTAACAAATAGTGGACAAGTCAAGAAACCAAAGTCATAATACAATTGTTGCCACTCCTGTGAACATCATGAAGGGAAGACACAATAGAGACAAAAAGAAAACAAATCTAGAATCTTTTTGCTACTTTGGAAGGCCATATCCATTTAGACATTTTCTATCAACCACCTATAGATAATAAAAAGATAGACATGATCATATATCATGAACAACCATTTAAATGGAAAAAGTGTGGTTAGAAGCTAGTATCACGTCAACAACACCCTACTATGCAATGTGGGAAGTGGTGGCTCTTTACCAAAGTGTCTAATAATCGTAAATATAGTAGTGCAAGAGAACAAAATCACATTTCTAAGGAGACGGTTGAAATTCAATAGATGTTAATTTTCTTGCCTATTCCAAGAAACACTCACATCCCAATATTGTTGAGCTATGCAACTCTCCACTTGTTGGAATGGCTAATACAAAGATTGGCATGCTCATGATCACCTTGGCTTACATATAAATTTTAAAACTTTGTTTGGGAATAACTAACCCATGAGATATAAGTACATACTGTTTTTTATATTATAACAAAATTGATTCTTTCCAAGCAAGAGAAAATAATGAATGGACGTCATAGCTTTATCGTATTTGAAATAAACAAGGCACCCTTCTAATGACAAGGGATTTATTTCCAAGATTAAAACTAAATTTGACTCATGGAACTCCCATAAAACATGTAAAAAACTTGATAGGTGCGCCGCGGGTCATTAACATATATCCTTCTACCTTAGAATCCTCTATCATTTTCATATGTTAAATGCCATTCATATAAAGTGCTCGTACACTTCTAGATGACAACTACAACCAACTCTAATCATACGGAAATATTAAAGCAATATCATATGATTCTCATGATAAGTCCTTCATTTGCTTAAACAAACATGATATCAAGCCTTTTTTACCTTGTCACCAATGTTCACAAAACAAAAATCAAACAGATTTTCCGTAATGATAGTTTGAACTTGCACTTTCCAATTTTATCTCACATCCATATAACATTTGTTTCCTTATTGTTGAGAGGATTATTAACAAGCCAAAATCATTTACGACATAACCACACCACACTTGTATGCATTTCTTAATATCATTCTAAGGGGCAATACCGATCTAACAAAGGTAGGGCATGACCGATCTAACAAAGGTAGGGCATTCTAATGTTGTTGCACTTTATGAGTAGATTCTATTTAATGTTAATAGAGTTCTTCTATTATTACCTTTGGTATTAATCTCTTTGTAAAGTTAAATTCGCCACTTATCGACAAAACCAGGGCTACAGAAATTGGAAACATTTATGCTCAGAAATTTGAATCCATCAATGCACATCAAAATGTATGTTTTATCATTGACCAAACTTTTTCCATGTTTCTTTTAGGATATCAATAAGGTGCCATTTTTTCAATGAAGTTAAATTCAACAAAATCAAAATCACTGACCAACAAAATCAAAATCTATTGGACTTGTAAAAGTTTATGCTTAGAAATTAGAATTCATAAACACTATTATTAGCATGTTTGTATTATCATTGACCAAAATTTTGCCATGTTTCTTTTAGGATTTCAATAGCATGTAATTATTTTGAATTCTTATCATTTTGTTAACTTATACTTGACATTTGGACTCACTAGCTTCTATTAAATGAACCATTGATCAACTTTTGAGAAAAGAAAAAATTGAATAATGTTGAAACAAAGCCCAAATAATGATACAATTAAATGGTATTAAATTGAACCATTGATCAACTTTTGAGAAACGAAAAAATTGAAAAATGTTTAAACAAAGCCCAAATAATGATGAACCACGTCCACCGTGGTATCCAAGTCCTGCGTTCCGTTGGCTTAATCATGGGGAGCCCATTCGTTATTTAGGTTGTCTTGTTGGTATAGAATTACCATCTGAAGCGATGTTATCTCCATTGTTATCAATCAAGCGTAAGCTAGTGTATTGGGACTCTCAACACCTATCCTTTGCAGGCCGGGTTGTGATCACAAACTCGGTGCTGTTGGCCTCAATGTGGTTTATTGCATCAGTTTGGTTGTTCTCTAGGTCGGCAATCATGAAAGTTCAAAGCCTCATACGTAACTTCCGTTGGGGGGGAAAAATGGGTCTCGTGCAGTGGCCAAGGTGGCATGGGAAGTTTTGATTAGGCCCAAAAGCCAAGGAAGGTTCGCTTTAATAGATCCCTTGATGCAATCTCGAGCTCTCCTAACAAAGTTTGTAGTCAGAGGACTGTTGCTAGGGACAGAGTCCTAGAAAGGTATGATGCTTAATCAGCTAATGCAATTATCTCCCAAAACGGAGGCAACTGGTTGCCTTCTTTGAAATGGATGTTCTTGACAGATGCACAAACACCAAGAAGAAATCTGACATCCAATAGATTTCTCCTGGGAATCGTCAGAGCATGGGATGCAACCAAGATTTTCTTACACAAATAGATGCCTGCCATGTGGGATGGTTGGATGAATCAACTGCTATTAGCTAATTCTCTCGTACGGGATTCTATTGGAAATGTATTGGGCTTTAGGACTCGTCTCGCCCAGGAAAAACTTGACAATGGGCCAACAACATCAGTGAGATCTTGGAATCAATTTTAGCAGATGCTAGAAGTGGATCGGCTTAAGCAGTTACACTCGCTATATGGTGCAAAAACAATGACAACGGAAATCTCAACGGCTTTCTCACAATCCTCGGCGCGACTTCAACCAACGCAAGAGCATATGTGGTTCGGATGCCTTATGAATGGCATGATGCTTTAACTTATGGAGGAGCATATGTTAAAGGAATTTCTGTAGACGGATGTATTTTTTATTTGCATATTCAACTAGACAATAAATTTCCGCCTTATACACCCTCAAATAATTTATTACAGAACCTGCTCACTGTGCTAGTTAGGATGATTGCCAAATTTGGTAAGGAATGGCTACTGGATCCACAACCGCCAATAGCTCAATTGTGGGATAGGCTCTGGTTATATGCACAACAACAAGTTAGTGGACTGACGTGGAACCCAAGGGGATGGTTCTGGACTCAATTGTTAATTATATGAAAGGAGATCTATAAGGGGGTTTGAAAATCTTCACACGACATCATGTCCTCCCTAGTGTCACTTGAGTAGCACATGCACGTGGAGTTATATGCAAAAACATGAAAGGTTCCTTTAGGACGAAGTGTTTATGGCATCTATTACAGATTCAATTCTAACAAAAAATTTACTAAAGTAACTGAAAATAATCGAGAGTGATTCTGTGCAGCAGAAGGACCGTGTGTGTATATGTGCACGTGAGACAAGAGAGAGAGAGAGAGAGAGAGAGAGAGAGAGAGAGAGAGAGAGCTCAAAAAAAATGGGAAACTGTATATTACATCCTACAGTTACTCAGTTACAAAAGGTTGGTTTAAATACCAACTATTCTAGGGCAAATGCCCTTTTTGCTAATTACAAATCTATCCTAGTAAGTTGTCCACTGACTAGTGCGAACACTATTCGTATGGGAAGTTGAGTTCGACACTATTCGTATGGGAAGTTGAGTTCGATTCTCAACACGTCCCTTCGAACACAACTTCGGATGCCGAAAAGTTGTTTCGGTTCGGTCTTCGAAATACTTTGATTCGGTTGTTCGCTTTCGGTTTTTGTTTTTCGGTTTGTTCGTACTTCGACTCCTCTGGTTGGCTTCGATCGACTGATCGGTTATTGTTTGGCATCGGTTGTTGCTATAGTCCCCCTCAAGCGCGGCTAGTTGGTGATCAAGAGACCAAGGTTCGTCGTGAATTGGTGCAGTTTGTCGATACCCACGACTTTTGTGAAGATGTCGGCCACTTGAAGATTCATGTTGATGTGCTGTAGGTCGACATCTCCGGCTTGTACGTGCTCGCTGATGAAGTGATAGTGTACTTCGATATCCTTAGTCCGCGCGTGGAACACGAGGTTCCGAGCCAGGTAGATAATGCTTATGTTGTCGCAGTATAGGCGAATCAAATCCTTGATGGGTGCACCCAGATCCTTCAGGATATGTTTGAGCTCTATGGCTTCGCATGTGGCGACTGCTGCGCCCCTGTATTCGGCCTCCATGCTAGACAGTGCGATTATCGATTGTTTCTTGCTGCTCAAGGAGATCGCTCCACTGCCGAGGGAGAAAACGAATCTAGAAGTCGATCGTCTATCGGCCTTATAGCTGGCCTAGTCTGCGTTTGTGTATCCTTCGAGCCAGATGATCGTATACGACTTGTATATGATGCCGAAATCCATCGTCCCATGAACGTACCTAAGTACCCTCTTAACGCAATCGAGATGAACATTTCGAAGATTCTGTATGAATTGGCTAAGTAGGCCGACCGAATAGTTAAGATTGGGTCGTATGATGGTTAGATAGATTAGGTTGCCGATCAGTTGTTGATATTGAGTCAGTTCGCACTCGACTATGCCCGAATCGACATCGAGCTTGAGATTTATCTTGAGAGGGGTAGACATAGGTTTGCACTTGGTCATTCCAAATTTGTATAGTAAGTTGAGAATGTAGTGCCGTTGAGAGATCAATATCCCGACTGGTGTCTGAATTACTTCGATACTGAGGAAGTAATGGAGCTTGTGCATATCTTTCATTTTGAATATGCTAGATAAGAGTGATTTGACCTTATTGATCTCGACGAGATCCTTTCCTCCGATGACCAGATCATCCACCTATAGGATGATGACATTCAGGTTGTTCAACTCTTTTCAGATGTATAAGGAGTTGTCCGTTTTCGACATTCGGAAGTCGATTTGGTGAAGATACTGAGTAATCTTCGATTGCCAAGCACGTGGTGCTTGCTTGAGACCGTATAAAGGCTTCTTGAGTCGACAGACTGCTGTTGGGTGTTTCATCGATTCGAAACCGTGGAACCATGAAGACCCCCTCATCTAAATCACCTTGTAGGAAGGCTTTCTTTATGTTCATCTGATGGAGGTGCCACCCTTTTGCACCTGCGAGAGCAATAATTGTTCGAACATTCGTCATCTTTGCCATTGGGGAAAGGTCTCCTCGTAATTGACTCTATGTGTTTGAGCGTATCCCTTAGCTACAAGTTGTGCCTTGTAGCGATTTACCAAGCCGTCAATGTTGTATTTTACATTATATATCCATCTACAACCGATTGTTTCCTTGTGTAGAGTGGGGAATGAGATTCCATGTCTCGTTTTTGCGTAGGGCCTGCATCTGCTCATTCATCGCGTTGACCCATTGCGGTTCCTTGGCAGCTTCGGAAAACATTTTCGGCTCCCATATTGTTGCTACCTTCATCATAAAGGCATAGTGATATGCCATATATTCATCGTAGCTGAACTGGCTAACCAAGTTTTTGTCTCGGATGGAGCAATGGAGCTTCTCATTTGTAGAGGCTATGGCTTTCTTTGCTCCATTTGTCTGGACGATCGGGATGTCAAACCCTTCAAACTCACTGTCGAGAGAGTGAGTTGACTCGATTTCGATCAGATCTTCGTACTCCAACAGTTTGGCATTTCCTTTGTCCAGGTTCGGACTCGGCCGAGATGTGTTTTGATTGCTCGATGGATATTGTGGTTCCCTTAGTCGAGTCGTGATCGGACTTTCTTCGAACATGCGCCTGAGTCGATCTTCTTCTTCTGTCTCTTGTTCGGCCGATTCCGGGTTGATTGGGGTCAAAATCAGAGTCGTCTCTGGTTCATACCAGGATGTCGACTCGTCAAAAACGACGTCTCGACTTACTCGAGCTTTTCGGATAGAAGGATTGTAACATTTGTACCCCTTTTGTTCTAGTGAGTACCCTACGAGGGGACATTTCTCCGACTTTGGATCAACCTTTTGTCGTTTTTCGTCGGGAATATGTACATAGGCGATTGAGCCGAATATCCGGACATGTGATAGATCCGACTTCTTTTCAAAAAACTTCTCATGAGGGGTGACGTTGTCGTAGTGTGAATCACACACTACGTGAAATATGTAAAATACTATATCCGATTTAAAGTACGTATAATAAATAAAATAAAATATTAAAAATATTTATTACGTGCATAGGTGCATAGGGCAGGATTCGAACCCTATACCTCCACGTAGACAAAACTCCAACCTTACCATTGTACTAACTTATTCGAAGAGTTCGAAATATAGATTTAATACGTATAAGACCTTTATTTACGCCTACCTTTATTAAAATGTAAGTCATGCCTTTTTTAGAATACGTGAATACTTTATTTATAAGAAAAATGTACACTAATAAAAAATGACTCGTGCATATCTAGCGAGCATGAGCACTATATTTAGGAAATAAAAGCATAGTGTAAAAAGGTAGCTCATGCACATTTAGTGTGCATGAACACTTTAGAAAAAGCATGAAGCTATGCTTAGCCTCTTCCATCCTTATATAAGGAGGAGAGAAAGATGTATGGGGGGTTGTTGATTATTTTACAAGGGTTGATTAATGTAATATAATCATGGGATTCACGAATTTGCTAACTAATTTTCTCTCTCAATCTGAGTACTCACTAATACACTATACTTGTGGGATTCACGAGTTTTTCATATCTTATATCTTTCTTTCTTACCATATATTTCATATTCTTAATTATCTTAGAATTTTCTTTTCTCCAAGTCCAAAACCTCGGTGGTTCCCACCCGATTCACGCAACGATCCGGAGCCGAAAGGCACGACACAAGTGGTGAACCCGACGTGAACACGGGTGGCAAGGAGATGGAAAATCAACCGGAGGCTAACGACATGATGATGATGTTCAAGCGGATGCTTCAAGAACAACGTGTGATGTCGGAGATAGCGGCGACAGTAGAGCGGCTCGTGCAACGGATCGGGCAATTCAACGGGAAGGACGTATCACGCTATCTTCGGGACTACAAGGCGGAAATGATATGAGGCGGGATTTCGGAAGGACTGCAAGCGACATCCTTCAACCGGGTAGCTACCGACGGGTTTCATGCAAGTATCCACGGGCTACAACAACAAAATCCGACGTGGGATACGTTTGAAGAGGCACGAAAGACCACGTTCGCTATCGAGGACTCCTCCAAGGCAACGTGGAGAGGATTCGAGGATTGGGTAGAAACGCCAGACAAGGGGATGAAGGTCCTCAATGTGTTTTCGGCATTCGAAAGTCGGTTCGGGAGGTTGTCTACGAGAGATCAAGCTATCTCGCACTAGACAAAGTTATCATGTTCTTATGAGCCGTAGACGTTTGGGACCGGAAGGATCTTGGAGTGCTTCTAGAGGACACGACTACCGAGAGTGGCTTGCCAACGAAGAGAAGAGGGTTTCGGAACCGATTCAGAAACCGAGATCCGGATCTGAAGACTATCAACCACGGGCTCGGGAGACTACGACCGAGAAGGGAATCGACGCAACCACGGTTGAGCAGTTGCTGAAAGAAATGGAGAATCTAAAAATCGCGATGGTAAAGAAGTCGGATGATCGTCCCACAAGCTCCAAGTATATGGACTGTCGGTGCATATGGTGCGATAGCACCGAACATGATCGGAGGGATTGCGACGAACACAAGGAGGCATTACGACGAGATCTTATCTATTACGAGGGAAATCGGATCCATTCGATGGACTCTTGGAAGTCACTCCGACCGAACTTCCGGAAAGGCGGCATGAAGAAGGTCCTAGAGGAGGAGATCACGGCGAAAGACAATTATGCGATAATTGCGGGAATACGTGTGGGGGAGTCATCTGCAACAAAGGCGTCTTTTTGGCCGGAAGTGTTAGAAATTTCAAAGAAAGCCGACCATGATGAAATCCGAAGCGCCGCAGAATGTATCCGGGAAGCCACGGGATGGGAGTGCCCCGTAGATAAGAATAGCGTACATGCGCTATGTCAATTGCATGAAGTGTATGTGGATGAAAAATGACGACGCATGGATGATGCGGCCAACCATCAAAGACACTGGAAAGCTGGAACTCCGGAGGGAAGGGAAAAGAAAAGACGATTCCGGCATTCAAGCTCGCTTCGGACATCGAGCAACGAACAGACATAAAGAAAGTGTTCGAGGAGAGAATCCTCGATAGCCGGGTAGAATTTTCGCTTCGGGAATTACTCGGAATAGCGAAGAAGGAGTTCCATGATCTTCTTGCGGATCTCGTCAAGAGAAAAAGACAAAGTACGGAGGAAAATGCGCCGATGGTGAATGCAAATACCGTTTTGAAGAACGACACCGAAGTGGAGGACGAAATTCCGAACTCCCACTACACAAGGCCACACTGGGCACGTGCAACTACGAAGACTCCGGTCCGAATCGGCAACATCAAAGAGCCCATGCTAGCATTGATTGATCACGGATCGGAGATCAATTTGATGTCTAAGGAGTTCTACCGGAAGGGGACGTGGCCTATTAACACCAATCATGGATGGAAGATCCGGGCAGCCACTAAAGCAATGGAAGATCTATTTGCGGCTTGTCCGGATGTGATGGTGAAGATCGAGGATGTCGAGATTGACCAAAATTTCTTCATACAAAACGAGGTCTCACACTCCGTGATCCTCGGACAACCCTTTATCACGGCTTCACGGATGGAGACAAAGGTGCTCGATAACGGTGCGGCTTTCGCACGAATTTGGAGCCAAAGCGGAGGGAAATCCGTCCAATTCCTAACTGTGCCGGCAAATCATGAAAGGAACAAGAGAGAGCTCTTGTCCCAAACAAGGATGGATTTTTAGAGCGGACTGTTGCGGAGTGGGGAAGTGATAGTCCGAGAAGCCTTGATAACCCACATAGGAAGAAAACTCTCGGAGCAAAACAAGTAGGAATCGGTCCGGATGGGGGAGCTACGTGCACGGCCATAACCGGAGGAATGAAGAAAGAATACCGAAAAGTGGAGGATAAGTTACGGTCGGCATCAATAATAAAAGAAGATGAAGCAATTGTGGGAATAGTCGAAGAAGTGTTCTATGGGAGCACGCTACAATGGCTTGAAGAGCTCGCGAAAGATACAAGCCAGAGAGACCGGGTAGTCCCGGTGGAATCGGTCGAGATGTACGAGATCATTGTGAAAATGGGGCCGGATGCGCTCCGCAAAGAAGAAGCAATGGTAAGTACGAAATACAAGACCGTGGAGAAGAAGGTGAAACCGGTCGCGGGACCACTACCCGCCGATAGCGAACAAAAGAGGAAAGAAGTCTCGGGAGATCCGACACTTCGGAAGTCCGTGGATATCGGACATGCCTTCACGGATGAGACCCGGAAGAAACTTCGGATCGGTGGAGGTGGTTTCCTTTTACAAAATGAAGAAGAACGATTCCGAGGGATGTTGGAACAACATGGGAAAGCATTTGCATTCACATCGAAGGAGATAGGGTGCATTGATCCGAAGATAGTGGAGCCGATGGTGATCTTCACGATTGACCATGTGCCATGGAACCTAAGCCGATTCCGGTGCCATGGGCGCATATTCCGAAAGTCATCGACTTGCTCAAGGAGAAGATGGCGATGGGGATTCTAGAGCCATCAAACGCTCCGTACTCAAATCGATGGTTTATGGTTCTGAAGAAGAATTGGTCACTCCGATTTATTCAAGATTTGCAACCAGTGAACAAGGTCACGATCCGGAACTCCGGAGTCGGTCCGATAGTGGACAAATTTGCGGAAGCATTTGCCGGTCGCGCGATATACTCCATCGGAGACCTATACTCCGGATATGACCAATTCCAACTAGCCGTGGAGAGCCAAGACATCACTACCATGCGGACACCGATAGGATTAGTCTGTATGTGCACACTACCACAAGGCGCAACAAACTCGGTTGCACATATGATGAATGCAATGAACAAGGTGCTCCGGGACTGCATTCTGGAGATAACGATGCCATTCCTAGATGACATTCCGATAAAAGGATGCGCAGTGGAAGAAAAAGATGAGACTATGGATGATCGGGGATGCCAACTAGCCGTGGAGAGCCGAGACATCACTACCATGCGGACACCGATAGGATTAGTCCGTATGTGCACACTACCACAAGGCGCAACAAACTCGGTCACACATATGATGAATGCAATGAACAAGGTGCTCCGTGACTGCATTCAGGAGATAACAATGCCGTTCCTAGATGACATTCTGATAAAAGGATGCGCGGTGGAAGAAAAAGATGAGACTATGGATGATCGGGGATGCCGACAGTTCATAGTCGACCATATTCGCGATTGCGAGAAAGTGCTTCGAAAGTTAGAAGATGTGCAGCTAACACTTTCCGAGGAGAAATCAACATTTGGGCAAGAAGAGATATTGGTAGTCGGACATCTATGTGGGCCCTATGGCCGAAGACCGTCACTGACCAAGATCGATGCGATTCAAGCGATGAAAGAAATATGCGAGTCACAATCCGAAGTCCGAAGGTTTCTCGGAGCGTGTGCATTCTACCACATATGGATTCCGCACTATGCACATATTGCGGACCCACTCTATCACTTGTTGCGGAAGGGTAAGAAGTTTGAATGGAAACCGGGGCATACCAAAGCCGTGAAGAAGCTCAAGAAATCACTACGGAGGGCAAACGCATTAAAGAAGCCGAACTATGACCGACCGATCATAGTAACGGTTGACACAAGTCCAACCGGAATCAGATGGGTCATCAATCAAGCCGACTCGGATGGTTCGCGATATCCGATCCGATTCGGAGCAAAGGTTCTCAATGAAACGCAACGAGGATATGCACAAGTCAAAAGAGAATTATGGGGAGTCGTGTCGGCAATCAAATCGGATCGAGATTATTTGATCGGAGCCGAAGTAGTGATTGAAACGGATTGTCTTCCGATACTCGGGATGATGCGGTGTTGCACGATACCGGATGTGGCTATGCTAAGATGGATTGCATATGTTAAGTCACTTAATCCGGAGGTACGACACATCTCCGGAAAAGACAATGCGGTAGCGGATATGCTATCAAGGGCGCGGTTCGGAGATGACATAATCGAATCCGATAATGAAGAAGTTTTGCGAAGACTACTTTGCTTCGGAGCACATATGCCGAGTGAACGCAATCCAAGAATTCCGGGAAGAAGAATACGAGGGAAAAAGCTTGCTGATCGGGAAACTGCTACAAGAAATCGAGGAATCATCGGACAATAAAGAGAAGAGAGCCGAGATCCGAAGTAAGAAGCGGCAACTTCGAAAGTTCTTCTTGAAAAATGGATTAACATGAAGGATCTGGGGGACCTTCATTACTTCCTCAGGATCAAAGTGATCTGCACCCCCGAAGGCATAGTGAGCAGCCAACGTC
The DNA here is from genome assembly GCF_043228905.1 of Azolla caroliniana. Classification (NCBI taxonomy): domain Eukaryota; kingdom Viridiplantae; phylum Streptophyta; class Polypodiopsida; order Salviniales; family Salviniaceae; genus Azolla; species Azolla caroliniana. Next base: position 6,558,954 of record NW_028230441.1, on the reverse strand, counting down.
ATTACGCGTTGAATATGCTCTTCAAATTCGGGATGGCCGATTGTAAGTCCGTCTCGATTCCTCTAGATAGAACCGTGAAGCTTCGCCCCAATTCCGGCAAGGTATGCGACTCGACGAGGTTCTGACAAATTGTTGGAAGCCTTATCTACTTGACAATCACCCGACCCGATCTCAGTTATCCGGTCGGGGTGATCAGTCAGTTCATGGCGCGACCTACCGAGGAGCACCTTCTGTGTGTGCAACGCGTACTGCGGTACGTAAGCGGCACTAAGGATTGGGGAGTGCTATATCGGACCGGTACAACCTCGCAGTTGGTCGGCTACACTGATGCTGATTGGGCTGGTAACGCCACCGATCGCCGATCCACGTTCGGATACGCGTTCTCTCTTTCGGCTCCCTCCATATTAATCCAAAGTTCCGGTGTACATGATCCAATCACCTAGTTTTGAATCGGGCAATCATCCGAATTCCGTGTGCCGACTCAAGAAGCCTCTCTATAGCCTCAAACAAGCACCACGAGCGTGGCACTCGAAGATCATGCAATATCTTCATCAAATCCGATTTCGAATATCAAAATTCGATACTTCCTTGTACATCCGAAACGAGTCGCATAGCCCAATTGTCATCATCCTTTACGTGGATGATTTGGTCATCGGAGGAAAAGATCTCGCCGAGATTAACAAGGTCAAATCCCTTCTTTCCGGTAGATTCGAAATGAAAGACCTGCACGAGCTCCATTACTTCCTTGGCATTGAAGTAATTCGGACAACAGTCGGAATAATGATTTCTCTATGGCACTACATTCTCAACCATCTGTACAAGTTCGGAATGACCGAGTGCACACTTGTGTCTACACCTCTTGATCGTAATCTCAAGATTGATGCCGATTCCGACATAGCCGAGTGCAAGTCAACTCAGTATCGTCAACTGATCGGCAACTTAATCTATCTCACCATTACGCGACCCGACCTCAGTTATTCGATCAATCTACTTAGTCAATTCATGTAGACTCCGCGAAACTTTCATCTCGATTGCGCTAAGAGGATACTCTGGTATGTCAATACGACGATGGATTATGGCATTATGTATCAGTCAAATATGACCATTCGATTCAAAGTATACACAAACGTGGACTGGACAAGATACAAAGCCGATAGACGATCCACATCCGGATTCGTCTTCTCTGTTGGTAACGGAGTGATCTCTTGGAGTAGTAAGAAGCAACCGACAATCGCATTGTTGAGCACGGTGTCGTGAAGAAAACCGGGCATAGGCGGAATCAGAGAAAAAGGCACATGAACCGACTCTTACACGGATGGAGGCAAGAATTGACATTTTGATATTTTGTACATGATTCATAAATGGATCCGCTGATGTAAATACTAAGTACACATTTATTAGGGGATTGTGCGTATCTCTGTCAGAAGGGACAGGGAATAAAGTGATTTGACTAGGGAGAAAGGGCACCCCCTTTTTGGGAACTATTTAAGGAGAGGAGAGAAGGGAGAGAAGACATCACGCTGTCGTGAAGAATTTCGGCCAGAGGCGGAAACCGGGAAACATTGGCTACATCGGCGGGGTGCAGCGTGTGTACGCACCCATGTACATTTAGTGTGAATATCGAGGGCGCCTTTATGGCGCCGAAGAGTAGTCAAGTCGGGGCAGACGATCCCATGTAAGGCGGGATTTGTCCCACATTGTAACGCATCCCTTTCCTTGTTCTATAAAAGGAAGGGAATGCCCTTTGTGAAAGGGTTGCCCATTTTGCATTCGAGGGTATACCGTTAGGTTTAGAGTTAGGTTTCTTCTTCTTCTTCTTCCCCCTTCGTGTTCGTTTAGGGTTTGCTTAAGCTCATCTCCTGCGCAAGACCCCGCTCGGCGCGACGAGCCTGTGAGCTCCCCGACGGCAGCTTGGCAGCAGACGACTACTGTAACCTACCTCAGTCCGGCTCAAAGCCGGGAATGTATTCTCCTTTATATATATATATATACGTTTGTCTGTGTATATTTGCGTCTTCGTTGGTGTCGGGTGCTTCCCCTCTCCTGCACTTCCTGTACTTAAGGGTGTGAGTCGGGCTGGCCTGTGTGTGTGTGTGTGTGTGTGTGTGAGTGAGTGTGCGTGAGTCGGTGTTAAGCGCGCACACACACACTCTCTCTCTCTCCCTTCGGTTGCTTCCGGTGTGATTCTGGGATGTCCCGGAAACGGTGAAGCACGACTTCCTACGCTCCATCACTCCCTAGTCCAAGACCCCCGTGGTCCCGCCTTTCTCCACGCACGCGCGTAACAACGCGACATATTTGGTGAACCCGATGTGAAAGGCGGCAAGGGAGGATGGAGTCGGAAGGCGATGACCTTGCGGAGATGGTGGCCGAAGTGGTGTTGGAGTCGGCATGAGTGGTGATGAGGCGAGAAGCAGCACAACAGGCGGTTGAGCGAGTGGTCGAAAGAGTCGGCCGTTTCAACGGGGACAAAGTCCCGTCTTACTTGGAAGCCTACAACACGGAAATGGAGGAGTGTGGCATAGACGAGGCGTTGAGGCTGGAGTTCTTCTGTCGGGTCGTGGCTGTCCGGATACATGCGGAAGTAAAGGAGCTCCGTGAGGCTCATAGTTCGTGGGAGGCCTTCGAAGAGGCGCTCCTGAAGGCATACGGAGGACGGCGGAAGAGCCGGGGACGACACGACTTTGACCAGTGGGTAGCATCGGCAAAGACCCACCGGGGCGTGACCATGGCGTTCCGAGATTTCGAGCGACGGCTTGCTTGGCTCCCGGAGCGGGAACAAGGTTTGGTGGGGGCGGACAAGGTCCTATTGTTCGTCAGGTCGATCGACCGAGCGGAACGGGAAGCCATCGGGATTGAGCTCGAAGACGATGATGGAGCAAATGGGCTTACGGAGGACTGGTCGAAGGCTGGAAGGGTGTGCCAACGGCTAGACAAAGAGCGATTCTAGAAGGCTAAGAGGAAGGGGCGCGACGGCGTGCCATCACAGCGGGAAGAGGCCGAACGGAAAAGCGAGTTGGCAAGGATCGGCGTTGGGGCCAGGATTGCGGAGGCGTATGCAGCTCTTGAGGCGATGCTCGAGGAAGAGGAAAGATCAAGGCCGCAAGCCGAGACTGAGGAGACGGACTTGCCCCACGCGACGGCAGAAGATCGGTACGACGGTACCACGGGAGAGGGTGCAGAACGAAACGTCCTCTTGACTTGCGGACATAGAACGGCCAAGGACGAGGCCGAGATACCGATCGCGGAACCGGAACGTTGGGACTAGCGGTTTCGGGTGTGTCAGCCCGAGATCCCGGTCATTGGGGAAGCAAGCCCAGACGGGGCTTGCGCGATCAGTAAGAAGACGACCGCCAACCACGAAGAGTCGGTGGCTACGGACAAGGGCGTAAAACGGACGGGCGGTTCTTTGTGTCTTCCCACACTTGCTCCCGAGACGATGGCAGTCGGGCCCGAGTGCCCACGTAAGTCCCAAGCGGATGAAGGCGGTGGCGATGGACCAAGAATCACCGGCGAGACGATACGGGAAAGGAATGGACGAAAGCCCACGGACCCGATTCCGGAGAACTCGGCATTCGGGCCCGTATGCCCATGTAAGACCGAGGAGATGGATGGCAGTACCGAGGAGTCCTGGCACGATGCCAACGAAGTCGGATGGGAAACGGCCTGCGAGGAGGCCAAGGACAGAAGCGGCACGAGGAGATCGGCATTCCGATACGGGTGGAGCGTGATCCGGTTGTGGATTGTTCGATCGGGGCCGGACTCGGCATAAAGGTGCCGATACGGGAGAGGATGCGGGACGAGCTGCCCTCTTTTACATGGGGAGAAAGACCGACCGGGCGAAGGTCGAGATTTGGAAAGAGAATGAAAGCCGGTCCTATGGGATTCCTTACACCGATCCGGCTGCCGGCCTGAGTGCTGGTGTAAGTCCTATACGAGAGACGGTGGCGACAGGAGAACGAGACCCGACAATCTGGAGAAGGACGAACGGACCCGGACGTGAACCGGGCGGAGAGAACTCCCGGATGACCATTCCGGGAGGAAGGATGGGAAGCTGGCCTACGAAGAGGCCGAGGACACGGTACGTTGGTACCACGGGAGAGGGTGTGGAGTAAACCGCCCTCTCGGCATGCGGAAAAGGACGACCCGAGACAGGGTCGGGAAGACAAATCGGAGGTCTACAGATGATCCTTCACACCGGTTCTAGAGACCTCGGCAGTCGGCAACGCGGTCGACGTAAGACCAAGATACTGACGGTGGTGGCGAGGTGACGAAGACAAAGGGGCTACGGACGGGCAGCCTACGGAGGATCCTTCACACCGGTTCTAGAGACTTCGGCAGTCGGCAACGCGGTCGACGTAAGACCAAGATACTGACGGTGGCGGCGAGGTGACGAATGCTATGGGCGTAAAGAAGTTCGGTCCTACGGGATCCCCACACTTAACCAGAGACTCCGGCGGTTCGGCCAACGTGGCAACGTAAGACCGAGGGAGAAGGAAGGTGGCGGAGGGAAACGGGACCCGGCTACGCGGAAGACACGAGGAGAGTTCAGGAGGGACTCAAACAAAAGACACCCGATTTTCGGCAAGCATAGAAACGGAGTCCGGTCCTACAGGACCCTCACACCGATCCGGAGACCTCGGCGGTTCGGCCAACGTGGCAACGTAAGACCGAGGGAGAAGGAAGGTGGCGGCAGGGAACGGGACCCGATGACACGAGGTTTCGGAAGGAGCCGGTAGGGGCAAACACGGGGAGGTGTGTTAGGCCGGAAAGGCACACCTTGGACAGAACAAGAGTCTCGCAAGTGGCCATCGCGGGCCGGATCGAAGCGTGACTAAGGGACGGTGTTCGGCGCAGGCGGGGCCGAACGAAGGAAGCGGAAGACGGCACAAGGGAGGTGCCGGGAACGAGGTGACAAGTACCTAGTGGACTGCACAGGGTCAGAGTCAGGGGATGGCAAGAGAGGCCGGAGGAGGATCCTCCACACTCGCTTCGTAGATCTCTGTAGTGCCGTTGAAGTAGTGAAGACTGACACGGCAAGCCGGGATGACAAGCTGGTGGGGGCGAGGGGACGACGGCAAACGAAAGACTCAGGACCTGTTGCAGCAGCACGAAGACGAGAGGGCCAAGCAGGCTACTATGGGGTGTTCCTCGGATGCAAAGGACATCGGTATGCGGGTGAGCGGCGATGCACGATCTGGCCGGGAAAGGGGCCGACGAGGCGTGCAATGAACTGGAGTACGACACATGCGGTGCCAAACAATGGACGAGGGTATGTGGCACACGGAGGTGCCGGAGCGGGAAGGCCAGCGCGAAGAAGGCCGGAAAGGGATCCTCCACACCGTTCTGGAGACCATGGCGGTTCGAGCCGACACGGCGATGTAAGACCATGGAGAAGGAAGGTGGCGGCGAAAGGACGAGGACAACGCGAAACGACATGGGACGACAATCAGGACGACGCAAATGATCAACGGAGGCCAAGCGGGCTGCTATGGGCGTTCCTCAAACGGAGGACATCGGGCATACGGCGGGAAGCGGGGCGTTCATACGGCCGAACAAGGGCCAACGGAAGTACGTGTACTACGGAGATCGCGCCAGAGGACCCATCGACGGGCCGAACGAGCCTACGGGGAGGTGAGCGCGAAGGAAGACTCTAAGCCGACGGATCAAACTGGTAGCGAGCTAAGATGCGGATCACGGGAGACCGGTTTCTCACCGGCCGAAATCTCTCACCCTTCAACCAGATTTGGCACGTACCGGTGGACGTGCAGTTAGGTGGGGGCGGATGTCGTGAAGAATTTCGGCCAGAGGCGGAAACCGGGAAACATTGGCTACATCGGCGAGGTGCAGCGTGTGTACGCACCCATGTACAATTAGTGTGAATATCGAGGGCACCTTTATGGCTCCGAAGAGTAGTCAAGTCGGGGCAGACGATCCCATGTAAGGCGGGATTTGTCCCACATTGTAACGTATCCCTTTCCTTGTTCTATAAAAGGAAGGGAACGCCCTTTGTGAAAGGGTTGCCCATTTTGCATTCGAGGGTATACCGTTAGGTTTAGAGTTAGGTTTCTTCTTCTTCTTCTTCCCCCTTCGTGTTCATTTAGGGTTTGCTTAAGCTCATCTCCTGCGCAAGACCCCGCTCGGCGCGACGAGCCTGTGAGCTCCCCGACGGCAGCTTGGCAGCAGACGACTACTGTAACCTACCTCAGTCCGGCTCGAAGCCGGGAATGTATTCTCCTTTATATATATATATATATATATACGTTTGTCTGTGTATATTCGCGTCTTCGTTGGTGTCGGGTGCTTTCCCTTTCCTGCACTTCCTGTACTTAAGGGTGTGAGTCGGGCTGGCCTGTGTGTGTGTGAGTGAGTGTGCGTGAGTCGGTGTTAAGCGCTCTCTCTCTCTCTCTCTCTCTCTCTCTCTCTCTCTCTCTCTCTCTCTCTCCTTCGGTTGCTTCCGGTGTGATTCTGGGATGTCCCGGAAACGGTGAAGCACGACTTCCTACGCTCCATCACTCCCTAGTCCAAGACCCCCGTGGTCCCGCCTTTCTCCACGCACGCGCATAACAACGCGACAGCGCTTTGGCTAAGACGAAGTGCTGCTGCGGAACCGAGTGCCAGTCTCCCTCTCTCTCCTCAAATCATCATTCTTTACGGGTGTCGGGAGTTGCTGCCTCTGCTTCGTGGACAGCCCGTGTGTTTCCAGCAGAGTCTCTATCCTTCCCCTTTCCCCTCTTGTTTCTTCGAGTTGTGTGGCTGTCGTTCGTGTGCGTGAGTAGGACCCCGTGTCGGGTCTATTACCGGGTTGCCGGTTGTAAGCTACTGACTATAGTAATCAGATTCCTATTTTTTTTTTCCTGCTCTTAATCTCTCTCTATGTACTTGCATCTCTCTCTCTCTCTCTCTCTCTCTCTCTCTCCTTGGTCTGAGACCCCCGTGGTCCCGCCTCTTTCTACACGCACGCGCGTAACAACGCGACATATTTGGTGAACCTGACGTGAACAGGCGGCAAAGGAGTCGAAAGATGAGGGGATCAGAGCTAGCGGAGGCAATGGCTGTAGCCATCGACCGGCTGGTAAGCGCTTGTGAGGGGACGGGTACTCTCGACAGAGCCGTTGAATCGATCGTCGGCACTATAGGCCGGTTCGGAGGGAAAGACGCCCCAAGTTATTTGGAGGCTTACCGGGCCAAAATGCTCATGAGGGATATCCCGGTGGACAGGCGGTTGTCTGGATTCCCTCGAGTGGTGACGCCGAGCATCCACGCGGAGGTGCTCGAAGTGCTGGCCGGATGCCAGACTTGGGAGGAGTTCAAGCTGCAGCTCCTCGAGAAGTACGGGTTTGACCACTCGCTTCGGCTGTCGAGGCGGGACTTCATGGCGTGGGTGGAAAGCCCCGGAAAAGGGAGGAACACGTCGACGCTCCTCCAGGAGTTCGAAAAACGGTTCGCGTGGCTGTCGATGCTGGACCGAACCTTGCTCGAAATGAGTCGAGTACTATTGTTTGTCAAGTCGGTGGACACGCTCGACAAGGAAATGGTGGGTCCCCTATTGGAAACGGACGAAGGGCTCACGACAGACCGGGCCGTGGTAAAACGGGTCTATAGCCGTTTCGACAAACGACGCGATTGGAGCGACGGAAGCTCGTCGAGGTTAGGGCCGGTCCCGACGAGGAGGCTCGAGGAGGCGGTATCGGTGCCGGCTGGTAGGAAGGAAGAGACCCAAATCTGGTAAGAGTCGAAGTCGGCATCGAATGACGTGATTAGAGGCCCATCCGGAGGAGCGGCTCTAGAAGAGCTGACACAAATGGTGCGCGACCTGCAGATCGCACAGGCCCGGAGAGACAACGATGAACAACCTCGCGACCGGAGGCCGCCGGCTGGGCAGCAGTGCATGTGGTGTGACACGATCGGTCACATTCGGAAGGATTGCGTGGATTTCGCCGACACGCTCAGGACCAACGTGGTGTACCTCTGGAACGGGCTGGTGCACGTGAGCGAGACCTAGAGAGCCCTAGAACTAAATACGGGGCACGACGGAATGAAGAGGTTGTTGGAAGAGGCCGCGACACGACACGTTGAAGCTGTTAACTACTCAGTGTCGGCGGGAATTCAGGTCGGGGGTGATGAGACACGGAAGGCGAAGGACTTCGGATTCTGGTCGCTAGTGCTAGAAGGCCTCTCCGGAGTTCGGCTGAAGAAGGAAGAGGCGGACCGCGCAGAACAGCGGGTCCAGGAGGTCACCGGTTGGGACGATCCTGTTGAAGAGAAAACGGGCTTCGTAGAAGCCGCTTGCCAGAACTATGAGGTTCTGGTGGAAGACAAACGGGCAGGAAAGGCCGGAGGGGTCGGTCCCCCGCAGAGGTATGAGACCCTGTTCGGACTGAAACCGACCAGTGCTGGCAACCCAGGCGCGCCGGACGGAAAGAAGCAGGCAGGGTTTCGGTTGAGCACCAAAATCGAAAGGACCACAGACCTGCGAAAGGTCCTGGAGGAACGTATCCTCGACAGCAAAGTGGAGTTGTTGCTGAGGTAAGTGCTCGGGATCGCCAAGAAGGAGTTCCACGACTCCATCGTAGACTTGGTGAAGAGGAAAAGGCTGTTGACGGAGCCGGAACCGAAGAAGCCAGTGGAGGTGCGGACCACGCGTTTGGAAGACGCGGCCCTAGAAGACGAGTTGGTGGATAACCACTACACGAAGCCGCACTGGGCTAGGGCAACTATAGAAACCCCTGTGCGGATCGGCAACGTTCCGGAACTGATGGTGGCCCTGGTAGACCATGGATCCGAAATCAACATGATGTCCGTGGATTTCTACAAGAGGGGTAAATGGCCGATCAACACCAAGCACGGGTGGAAGATACGCGCGGCGACACGTGCTACGGAGGAGCTGCATGGGGCGTGCCCGAATATACGCGTAAAGGTCGGTGACGTCGAGATAGATCAACATTTCTTCGTGCAGGAAACATCCTCGCACCCGGTGATTCTCGGCGAACCATACATTACGACAACGCGCATGGAGACAAAAGTGCTGGACAACGGTTCGGCGTACGCGCGCGTCAAGAGCCAGGACGGTCGGCATTCCATCCAATTCATGATCGTACGACCGAACCATGAGAGGAATCACGAGACCCTCGGCGGCGGCAGCCGACAAGATTTTTGGAGAGGGCTATCAAGGCGTGGGGCCGCGGTAGTCCGGACGTACCGGAAGAACCCCACACATGTATAGTAGGTAGGAAGTTTTGGTTCTCTAAAAATGGAGGTTGTACTATAACCGGCGTCAGCGGCCGGGAGAGGAAGCGAGCGGAGGAGTGGCTCAGGGGATGCGGAGTGCTCTTCCCCGACGAAGACATCAGCGGCGCCGTGGAGGCGGTCTCTTTTGACGACACCTTGGGCGAACTGCGAAAGGTGATTGGTGAAGACCTTAGAGAAGACTGGACCGTTCCGGTAGGTTCAATGGGAATGTACGAAGTCATCGCGGACTTCGGGGAAAGGATCGGGTCGGATCGGACGGCCCGCGTGGATACAAAGTACAAGACTGTGGATCGGAAGGTGAGGCCAGTCGCGGCACCCTTGCCGGAGGGCAGCGAGGAGCGGATAAAAGGGGTCGCGTCGGACCCGAGTTTACGGAATCTGGCTAGCATAGGGCACCGGTTCACCGACATAACGCTACGGGAGGTCAAGGTTGGTGGGGGTGGCTTTCTACTGCGGGCGGAGGAGGACAGGTTTCGGAGAATGCTCGGAAGGCATGGAAAAGCCTTCGCGTTCTCGCCGGAGGAGATCGGGTGCGTGGACCCGACGATCGTCGAATCGATGGTGATGTTCACGGTACCGCATGTACCGTGGAATCTCAAACCGATTCCAGTGCCGAGAGCTCACATCCCGAAGTTGATGGAGCTTCTGAAGCAAAAGGTGGAGATGGGCATCCTCGAGCCGTCGAGTGCCCCGTATTCGAATCGGTGGTTTACGGTGCCAAAGAAGAACGGCACACTGCGCTTCAGTCAGGACCTGCAACCAGTCAACAAGGTGACCATCCGTAACGCAGGAATCAGACCGATCATAGACGAGTTGGTGGAGGCCTTCGCCGGAAGGTCAATTTACTCTGTTGGTGATCTGTACTCAGGGTACGATCAGTTCCAACTAGCTGTGGAGAGCAGAGACATTACGACGATGCAGACCCCTCTCGGCCTAGTGCGGATGTGTACCCTACCACAAGGAGGGACGAACTTAGTGGCTCACATGGTGAACAGGATGAACAAAGTGGTCAGGGATTGTATCCCGGACATCACCACTTAGATGACATCCCGATTAGGGGATGCCTGGTGGAGGAAAAGGACGAGGCAATCGGACCGGACGGATGTCGGAATTTCGTGGCGACTCACATCGATGACTACGAGAAGGTGCTGTAGAGACTAGAAGGTGCGAGGCTCACCTTCTCTGGGGAAAAATCGGCCTTCAGGAAATCAGAGATCATGGTCGTCGGGCACCTATGCGTACCATATGGTCGGAAATTGTCTCCGGCCAAGGTGGAAGCCATCTCCGCGATGAAGCATGACTCCAATTCGGTCACGGAGGTCCGCAAATTTTTGGGAGCATGCATGTTCTACCACATCTGGATCCTGGACTACGCACATGTCGCGGAACCCCTCTACAGACTATTGAAAAAGGGGCGTAACTTTGAGTGGAGGACGGAGCACACGGAGTCGGTACGGAGACTAAAGGAGGCGCTTACGGTAGCGCCAACTCTCCGTAAAGCGGTTTACGGCAAGGATGTCCCCATTTGCGTGACGGTGGACACCACCCCGACCGGGATCGGGTGGGCAATCAGTCAGGAGGACAAGGACGACGTACGATTCCCGATCCGGTTCGGGGCGAAGGTATTGAACGAGCGGCAGCGAGGATACGCCCAAGTTAAGCGCGAGCTTTGGGGTGTCGTTTCGGCAGTCAAGGCTGACAAGGACTATCTGATCGGGATAGAGGTGATCATCGAGACAGATTGCCTACTGATACTCGGCATGGTTTCCGGATGCGCGACGCCGGACCTAGCAATGCTCTGGTGGATAGCGTACATTAAATCCCTGAACCTGGAGATACGGCACATCTCCGGAAAGGATAACACCATGGCCGACATGCTTTCGAGAGCAAGGTTCAACGACGAAGACAACATGGTTTCGGATGACGAAGAAGTCGGCGAGGACTTCTTCGGGTCGGCTAACATAGCGACGAGGGAAAGGGATACTCCGACGCTTGACGAATTTGACGAAAGCAGGTACGACGGGGAGTGGCTCCAAATGGGGAGGTTCCTACGGACGATGACGCCGGACGCAGCATGGACGAGAGAAGAGGCGAGCCGGGTACGGAAGAAGGCGTACCGATTCTTCCTACGGGACAAGTGCATATGGAGGCACCCAAAGAAGAGAAACGGCATCCCGCTCCGAGTAGTGACAAAGAAAGAAGAACAGGAGGAACTACTGGCGGCATTTCACGAGAGTCCTTGGGCCGGGCACCGCGAAAAGTGGGCCACGTTCGAGAAGCTTAAGGAGAAGTACTGGTGGCCAGGGCTATACCAGGATGTGCATCGGTTCGTAACGACTGGCGAAAGCTGTCAAATGCACTCCACAGTCCGACACCGGGACGAGCTACACCCGACCTACCCGCCTATGGTCCATTTCAAGTGGATGGGGGACTTGGTGACGATGCCGATGGGGGTAGGACAGATGCGATACCTAGTGCTTGCGCGGGAAGACTTAACAAGACAACCGTGGCGGTATGCCGGTTCCTGATCGAAGAGGTAGTGTGTCGGTACGGGTGCGTCGGGAGGATCGTGGCGGACCGAGGAGAGCTGGATGCGCGAGAAGCTGAGGAGCTGTTCGACCGGCTAGGCGTCAAACTCTCCCTCACTACGATGTACAATCTGGAGGCGAACGGAAAGGTAGAACGTGGGCACGGGCCGATCGTAAAGGCGTTGGTGTGTGCATGCGGAGGGCAGGTCGGGAATTGGCTGTGGCTCCTTCCTTACGCACTATGGGCGGACCGAACTACGCACAGTTCGGTGACAGGGTTTATGTCGGCAGAGCTGATGTATGGACATAAGCCGATCATGCCAGTGGAACGAACGGTTTCTTCATGGGTGGCGGTAGATTGGAAGGACGAGATGAGCTGGGAGGAGTTGCTGGCGGCGCGGATTCGGCAACTCGAGCGGAGGCTGGAGGACGTGAAACGGGCGAAGGAAAAGCTGCGAGCGGCAAGGGAGAGGAACAAGACCCGGTTCAACCGGACGCACCGGTTGCGACCAAAGAGGATCGAAGAAGGCGACTTGGTCTTGGTATACGACAGTAGCCTCGACAATCAACACAAGGCGGTGCGAAAGTTCGCTAGGAGATGGTTCGGGCCCTACAGGGTGACGAGCGCGAACGACAACGGCACGTACCACATTGCGGAACTCGACGGGACACGGTTAGTGGTGCCGGTGGCCGGGAAGCGGATCAACGCGTTCAAGAAGCGGTTCGAAGACGAGCCGGAGCCTGCGAGCAGTAGCGACAACGACGATCAGTTCGGGCCCGACGGAGAATCGGAGAACGATGAGTGAAGCCGATTTTCTTCGGTGTCAACCTGTCTCTAGCGTATGCCGGTGGATGACGTGAAGAAAATCGGGCATAGGCGGAATTAGAGAAAAAGGCGCATGAACCGACTCTTACACGGATGGACGCAAGAATTGACATTTTGATATTTTGTACATGATTCATAAATGGATTCGCTGATGTAAATACTAAGTAGTACACATTTATTAGGGGATTGTGCGTATCTCTGTCAGAAGGGACAAGGAATAAAGTGATTTGACTAGGGAGAAAGGGCACCCCCTTTTGGGAACTATTTAAGGAGAGGAGAGAAGGGAGAGAAGACATCGCGCATTGGCTAGGACGAAGTGCTGCTGCAGAACCGAGTGCCGGTCTCTCTCTCTCTCCTCAAATCGTCGTTCTCTGCGGGTGTCGGGAGTTCGCTGCCTCTGCTTCATGGACAGCCCGTGTGCTTCCAGCAGAGTCTCTCTCCTTCCCCTTTCCCCTCTTGTTTCTTCGAGTCGTGTGGCTATCGTCGATGTGCGTGAGTAGGACCCTATGTCGGGTCCATTACCAGGTTGCCGGTTGTAAGCTATTGACTATAGTAATCAGATTCCTATTTTTTTTTTTCCTGCTCTTAATCTCTCTCTGTGTACTTGCATCTCTCTCTGTGTACTTGCATCTCTCTCTCTCTTTCTCTCTCTCTCTCTCTCTCTCTCTCTCTCTCTCTCTCTCCTTGGTCCGAGACCCCCGTGGTCCTGCCTCTTTCTACACGCACGCGCGTAACAACGCGACAACGGAAGCCGAATACAGGGACGCGGCAGTCGCCGCATGCAAAGCCGTATGGGTCAAGCGTATTCTGAAGGATTTGGGTGTACCCATCAAAGATCTGATTTGCCTACACTGCGACAACATGAGCAACATCTACTTGCCGCAAAACCCCGTATTACTAAGCATATCGAAGTGCACTACCACTTCATCTGCGAGCGCGTACAGGCAAGAGAAATCGATCTATTACATATCAGTACGCACCTCCAGGTTGCTGATATTTTTATGAAGGCCTTAGGAGTCGACAAGCTTGGGCTATTCACATCGGATGTTGGTCTCATGACATCCACATTGCCGAGCTTGAGGGGGAGTACTGCGAGTGAAACGCGCACTATACGCAACATGCAACGATACGTGAGTATGCAACACGTAGTTAATCGAACCGAGCACGAAGCCGAAAAGTCGAACAATCCAATTAGAGGATTACAAACACCGGAAGCCGGAAACCGGATTCCAAAGACCGAACCGAAACAACTTTTCGACAGATGAAAGTTGTGTTCGAAGGGGCTTGTTGAGAGTTGAACTCAACTTCCCATAGTAATAGGTTTCACACTAGCTTATGGTCATACCAGGCTAGTTTTGTCCTAGTTTAGTTGGTATTTAAACCAACCCCTTGTAGCTTAGTTACTGTTGGAAGTATTTTCGTTAATGTAACATACAATTTTTTATCTCTGTCTTAAGTTCTCTCTCTCTCTCTCTCTCTCTCTCTCTCTCTCTCTCTCTGTTTTGCCTTACGTACACACACACACACACAGTCCTTCAAAAAACTAACACTCTGTACATACATCGCGCTCAGTGAGCACCTTTTATACAAGCCCTGACAATGGGCTGACACAAGTACTGACAGTACTTGACTGCTCATAAATGAGCCTCGACTCTTACTCCCCAAAACTATTCCTTACGAGGAATATCTCTCTAACGGCCTTTTGGTTTACGCACCGATACGACCTTCCTACGCACCGGTCTGCATACTGGTTTCCAACCGATCCGGCCTAATCGATTGGTCCCAACCGATCCAGTCCTCGGCTTGCTTAGCCGATCCGGCCGATGTTGAGCTTGTCTCTCAACACTCCCCCTCAAGCTCAACTTGAGGCTCTTCGGGATCTTCCTGATCACTGCTCCGGTTCCTCCTAGCTCCACGGCTTGCTCACGCTCCTCGGCTTGTTCGACTCCGCGCGTCTCGACCCTTCCGGTCGGCTTGTTTGCTCCCACGGCCCTTCATAGCTCCCTTGCTGTCGCAGTGTTGGCGCTTCTCCTGCTGCCTTCTTTTCCGCTTGGCCCTCGGTTGATTCAGTGTATCCGAATAAAACATCCAAACCGACTCGGCTACTTCCGATCGGTTTTCGCTCTCGTCCGAATTGGCTATCTCCAACTCATCTTCGGTCCTCTCGCCCTTGACGACGTCATCTCCCCCATGCTTGGTTGGCTTCGGCTCTTTCTTTCGGCTGTTCCCCTTATGTCCGCTTCCGGACTCTTCCGCGGATCCGCCCTCGGCTTCTTCAGCCGATCCGAAGTCAGATTCGTCATCCGACTCGGTGTCGCGGCCTCTTTCGCTCCCTTCCTGCTCCCTTGCTCGGTCTTTCGAGACTGTTCTCCCCCTCAAGTTTGGCACGTCGAGGTGACGCAACCCAAGTGCACCAGAGAACTGCCGCAACTTCACCAGACCAAGGGGCTTGGTGAAGATGTCGGCGGTTTGCCGATCCGTCGAAACATACTGAAGTTCGACTTCACCAGAAAGGACACGCTCACGGACAAAATGGTAGTGCACCTCAATGTGCTTGGTCCGTGCGTGGGAAACGGGGATGCTGCTGAGATCGTCGTTGGATTAGACACCTCCTCTTGCAGGTCCTTAGGTAGCCGCTTCAACCATATGGCTTCGCATGTCGTGAAAACCACTCCTCTATACTCGGCTTCGGTGCTCGATAGTGCAACTATCGACTGCTTCTTACTACTCCACGCTATCGCGGCACTCCCATTTTTCAAGAAGAACTTTCGGACTTGCCGCTTCTTACTTCGGATCTCGGCTCTCTTCTCTTTATTGTCCGATGATTCCTCGATTTCTTGTAGCACTTTCCCGATCAGCAAGCTTTCTCCCTCGTATTCTTCTTCCCGGAATTCTCGAAATTCGTTCACCCGGCATATGTGCTCCGAAGCAAAGTAGTCTTCGCAAAACTTCTTCATTATTGGATTCGATTATGTCATCTCCGAACCGCGCCCTTGATAGCATATCCGCTACCACGTTGTCTTTTCTGGAGATGTGTAGTACCTCCAGATTAAGCGACTTAACATATGCAATCCATCTTAGCTAGCCACATCCGGTATCATGCAACACCGCATCATCCCAAGTATCGGAAGACAATCTGTTTTGATCACTACTTCGGCTCCGATCAAATAATCTCAATCCGATTTGATTGCCGACACGACTCCCCATAATTCTCTTTTGACTTGTGCATATCCTCATTGCCTTTCATTGAGAACCTTTGCTCCGAAACAGATCAGATATCGTGAACCATCCGAGTCGGCTTGATTGATGACCCATCCGATTCCGGTTGGACTTGTGTCAACCGTTACTATAATCGGTCGGTCATAGTTCGGCTTCTTTAATGCTTTTGCCCTCCGTAGTGATTTCTTGAGCTTCTTCACGGCTTTGGTATTGCCCCGGTGTCGTAGTGTAGGTTGCACACTATGTGGAAATTATATTTTTGTCCCTCCGGATAGAGAATGGAGTGCTCGGTGAGAACCGGAAGAAAACGGCATACCGGCAAGGAGGAAAACGGCATACCGTCAAGGAGGAAAACGGCATACCGTCAAGGAGGAAAATGGCATACCGGCAAGGAGGAAAACGGCATACCGGCAAGGAAGAAAACGGCATACCGGCAAATGTAAAAAGAAAGAGACATAAATGTAAAAAGAAAGGAAATACTCACTACTGCGCAGGGTGTGATTCGAACTCTGCACCTCCACGTTGACAAACCGCAACCTTACCATTACATTAACTTATCTTAAGTGTTTTAAATATAGATTTAATACGTATAAGACCTTTATTTATGCATACCTTTATTAAAAGGTAAATCGTGTATTTTTTTAATATATGAAAAAGAAAAACGCGAGACACTAAAAAATAACTCATGCACATCTAGCGTGCATGAGCCCTATACTTAGGAAATAAAAAAGCATCACATGGACATTTAGTGGACATGAACACTTTTTGTAAAAAAAAAAGCATGAAGCCATGCTTAGCTCTTCCTTCCTTATATAAGGAGGAGAGAGATATGTAAAGGGTTGTTGATTATTTGGATTAAGTATTAATCAATACAAAAATTATTCGTGGGATTCACGATTTATACATCTACTTCTCTCTTAACACCCTAAGTACCAATTAATATAGTATACTCGTGTGATTCACGAGTTTCTTGTCTTTCTCTTTGCTATTTACTCATAATTAATCTCTATCTCACGAACTTCTTTCTCCTAGTCCAAGACCTCTGTGGTTCCCACCCGACTCACGCAACGATCCGGAGCCGAAAGGCACGACACCGGTTTCCATTCAAACTTCTTACCCTTCCGCAACAAGTGATAGAGTGGGTCCGCAATATGTGCATAGTGACAACCTCCCGAACCGACTTTCGAATGCCGAAAACACATCGAGCACCTTCATCCCCTTGTCCGACGTTTCTACCCAATCCTCGAATCCTCTCCGCGTTGCCTTGGAGGAGTCCTCGATAGCGAATGTGGTCTTTCGCGCCTCTTCAAATGCTTCCCTCGTCGGATTTTGTTGTCGTAGCCCGTGGATACTTGCTTGAAGCCCGTCGGTAGCTACCCGGTTGAAGGATGTCGCTTGCAGTCCTTCCAAAATCCCGCCTCATATCATTTCCGCCTTGTAGTCCCGAAGATAGCGTGATACGTCCTTCCCGTTGAATTGCCCAATCCGTTGCACGAGCCGCTCTATTGTCGCCGCTATCTTCGGCATCACATGTTGTTCTTGAAGCATCCACTCGAACATCATCATGATGTTATTAGCCTCCGGTTGATTTTCCATCTCCTTGCCACCCGTGTCCACGTCGGGTTCACCACTTGTGTTGTGCCTTTCGGCTCCGGATCGTTGCGTGAATTGGGTGGGAACCACCGAGGTTTTGGACTAGGAGAAGAAAATTCTAAGATAATTAAGAATATGAAATATATGGTAAGAAAGAAAGATATAAGATATGAAAAACTCGTGAATCCCACAAATATAGTGTATTAGTGAGTACTCAGATTAAGAGAGAAAAATAGTTCGCAAATTCGTGAATCCCACGATTATATTATATTAATCAACCCTTGTAAAATATTCAACCCCCCATACATCTTTCTCTCCTCCTTATATAAGGATGGAAGAGGCTAAGCATAGCTTCATGCTTTTTCTAAAGTGTTCATGCACACTAAATGTGCATGAGCTGCCTTTTTACACTATGCTTCTATTTCCTAAATATAGTGCTCATGCTCGCTAGATGTGCATGAGTCATTTTTTATTGGTGTACATTTTTCTTATAAATAAAGTATTCGCATATTCTAAAAAATGCATGACTTACCTTTTAATAAAGGTAGGCGTAAATAAAGGTCTTATACGTATTAAATCTATATTTTGAACTCTTCGAATAAGTTAGTACAATGATAAGGTTGGAGTTTTGTCTACGTGGAAGTATATGGTTCGAATCCTGCCCTATGCACGTAATAAATATTTTTAATATTTTATTTTATTTATTATACGTACTTTAAATCAGATATAGTATTTTACATATTTCACGTAGTGTGTGATTCACACTACGACAGCGGGTAGCCTTTTGCTACTAACCGGGCCTTGTATCGGTTGACTGAGTCGTCGGTGTTGTACTTGACCTTGTACACCCACCTACATTCATTCGGCTTCACACCCTTTGGTGCGTCAACCAAGTCCCAGGTCTCATTTTCCGCCAATGCGTGCATCTCTTCCTCCATCGCGGCACGCCAATTCGTGTCCTTAACCGCTTCTACGTAGCTCTTCGGCTCACGCACTTCCACTACACGAGTCATGTATGCATAATGATGCGCCATGTACTCGTTGTATTTGAACGACACAACTGGGTTCTTCTGGCGGGTAGATTGGCGTAATCGGTCATTAGCTGATGTCGTGGTTTTCTCGGCCGACACGGACTTCGCTCTTGAAGATCCATCACCGCTTCCCTCGGAGTCAGACTCGCGTCAGTCAGACTCGTTCCTATCCGTCCTAGAATCCGACACCCTGTTCTTCCCTTTCTCTTTGCGCGTAAGCCGTCTCCTCGGCTTCCTGCACGGGGAATGCACGTCCGAGTCTCCACTACTCGTCGGCTCTTCATCGAACTGGTCGAACTGACTCAGTAGTCCATTCGGTCCACTTAACCGAAATGAAATTGGACACTCTTCGTGGGTCCCGATTTCAGGCTCAACCAGTGGCATCTCAGTCTCGCTGACCTCATCGTCAGAGCTCGGATTGGAGTTGAGATCCGGAGTCGGAGGCAAGTACCAGGCTCACGCGCGCTGGTTTGGCGCGCGGGTTATTACACTTATAACCCTTTTGCTCGTCCGAATAACCAACCAAGATGCATTTCTCGGCCTTTGCGTCCAGCTTCCTCCGTTTCTCTTTCGGCACATGCACATACACAATGCTACCGAAAACTAGTAAGTGTCGCAAGTTCGGCTTCGTTCCGAACCGTATCTCGTGCGCCGACACTTTTTCTCCAATCCGATTATGGATGTATACCGCGGTTCGTACCACCTCGGCCCAATAGAATTTGGGCAAGCTCTTCTCCTCCAGCATTGCCCATGCCGCTTCCACAAAAGACCGATTTTTCCTCTCAGCCACGCCGTTTTGCTCCGGCGTGTATCTACAACTGAATTCACGCCGAATTCCCATCTGTTGTAGATAACCATTGAATTGACCGGAAAAGTATTCTTTTCTGCCATCCGACCGCAGGCACTTGATCTTTCTTCCTGTTTCTGTTTCCATGAACCCTTTAAGATCCCGGAAATAGTCGAAGACTTCGCTCTTCCTCTCAATGAGGTAGATCCACGTGTGCCGCGTGTAGTCATCGATGAAGGAGATGAAATATCGGCTCCCGCCAAGACTAACGTTTTGTGTCGGCCCCCACACATCGAAGTGTATCAAGTCGAGCCTGTTCCGGCTCCGGTTACGCTCATTGGGGAAAGGAAGTCAGTGTTGTTCCCAAGCTGGCAAGCTTCACAAATTTGTGCCTTCCGGCCACTAAATTTGGGCAATCCGAACACCACTTGTTTCAATTGCAAGTCTTCAAGCTGCTAGTAGTTGATGTGGTCCATCCGCTTGTGCCATAAGTCGATGTCCGACTCGACTTTTTGTCCCTTCGTGAACATTGCGGTGCCACCGTCAGTAGAGTCGAGGATGAACATCCTCCCATCTCTGCCCCCTTGCGCAATAACATCGCCCTCTTCCTCAATGAAGCACCCAAGGTGTGTAAACTGGACCTCCATCCCTTGGTCGACGATCTGTCCGACTAACACCAAGTTCTTCGCGATTGTCCGCACGTGTAGCACGTTCATGAGTTTCCCTTTCTGCCCGATATGGCTCAGGGGAACTTCACCGACATTCGCGATCGGATGTTGAGTGTTGTCTCCGGTTGCGACTACTCTCAGTTGCATCGGTTTTTCTAGGTATGAGAACCACTCCTTATGCCTCGTCATGTGATTTGACGCGCCGGAGTCGACGTACCACACCTCGTCCGATTTCGGGGTGGTCTGCTTCATTGAGTTTGCTTCGTGTCTCGTCACGAAGACTGACCCTTTTCTGGCTTCTCCGGATCCTTCAGCGTAGTGCAATCGTTGCCGATTTCCTTTGTCGGTTTGTCCGGAACCTGATCCGAACCGAAGCGTTTTTTCCAGCACTCGCTCTCCCTGTAGCCTTTCTTGCCACAGTACCAGCATTCCGCGGCAGATTTCCCTTGTCGGTTCTCGTCGCCTCGACTCCCCCTGTTTCCGGAGGGTCCGGAATTGTTGTCGACATCACTTCGATGCCTTCTTCAATGATCCCGTCGGCCGCCTTCATTGCGTACCGACTCGCCTTGTCCGCCACGACCACGGGGCCTATCTCCCTTAGTGTACAACATCTTGTTGTCGGCATGCGTGCTTGTCAACGCACCCGCGTGGTTCTCCTCTATAAGGAGCATCGATTGTAACTCGAAAAATAATGGCATATTCTCCCGTGTACACACAACAGTTCAAAACGCTCCGAACTTTGACGCCAAAGCCCCGAGACAGACCTGGACCATCTTGCTTTCCTCGATGTTCACATCGATGGAAGCTAAGGAGTCGCAGATGTCCTTGATCTTTGAGGTATAGTCAGCCACCGACAAATCGCGTTGTCGTAGGTTGCTGAACTCTTGTCGGATCTGAAGCTTCCTGGCTGTGGTGCTCGCGGCGAAGATCTTCTTCAGATTTTCCCACGCACCCTTCGACATTTTTGCATCCCGAACGTAGCTTAATAGTTGTTCGCACACAGAAGACGCGAAACAGTACAACACTCTGCTCGCTGATTGTTCCCACGCCGGGAAGTCTTTGTGTGTCGATTCGGGTGTCGCATCATTTGCTCCTTCAACATAGCTCTAGTAACCGTGCCCAAGCAGGTACTAGTGCATCTTGTAGGACCAAGATGCGTAGTTGGTTCTGTCGAGCTTCTCCATCGGAAGCAAGCTAGCCATTCCTCTGTCCATCGGTTTTTTTGTTCTTCTTCGTTGGTTTTCCTTCAAGCAAAGTCAGTTGCAGAGGTTCTCAACCCTCTCGCTCTAATACCATGTGAAAGATTATGTGCGGAAGCAATATAGGAAACCGAACAACAGAAAACGCAGGTTTAATGGAAAGCTTAGGTTTGCACAGTACGCACGGGAGAGACTGAGAGAGAGAGAGAGTAAACTAACAATTCAAAAAAACAATTCAAAAAACTAACACTCTGTACATACATCGTGCTCAGTGAGCACCTTTTATACAAGCCCTGACAATGGGCTGACACAAGTACTGACAATACTTGACTGCTCATAAATGAGCCTCGACTCTTACTCCCAAAACTATTCCTTACGAGGAATATCTCTCTAACGGCCTTTCGGTTTACGCACCGATACGGCCTTCCTACTCGCCGGTTTGTGTACCGGTTTCCAACCGATCCGGCCTAACCGATCGGTCCCAACCGATCCGGTCCTCGGCTTGCTCAGCCGATCCAGTCGATGTTGAGCTTGTCTCTCAACATATAGATCTAGGTGTGCTTGGAGAAGTCATCGATGAACATGACATAGTATCGGCAACCACCGAATGTTGTCGTTTGGGCCGGTCCCCACACATATGAATGTACTACATCTAGGATCCCTTTGCTCACATTCCTCTCTTTCGGGAATGGATGTCGACGCTATTTTCCGAACTGGCATGCTCACATATGCCCGTTGTTGAGAGATCAAGCTCAACTTAGTTTAGTTACGTAGTCAACCATGTAACTTCGTAGTTACCTAGATAGAATCTAGCTGAAGTGTTGACTGTAACGCCTTGTACTTAAGTGAGATATTCTAGATCCTCCACTCCCAAGTACATTTAATATAGGACTTACACCCTTGTACCTATATTCTCCTCACACACGTGCACCCTTGCACATGAGACCTATATATACCTCATTGTGGGTATTTTTGTATTTGATGATGCTAATTTAACATAGAGTTAATCATCCCCCATCTTGTGTTGTTAATAAGTGTACTTCTCTCTCCCTTCCTCTCACACACATATACACACATATCACTTAATCTTCTACTTTACTTAATCACATAATTAGGTACTAATTAACCCTTGCTTAATTACCTAATTCTTAACATGGTATCAGAGCGTGTGCTTTATATAGCACATCCACTAAGCCCACCCGACTCCGTGATTGTGTGTTCGAAACGCCGACCACAAATTCTGGTTATTCGCTACCATAGTGCCGCTATGTAGCACGACTACGTGATAGAAGGGAGAAAAGCAAAACGGAAGACACTACAATCAACATGAACACACAAATGGGTAGCTCGCTCCCTAGTGAAAAGCTAGACCGGAGCAATTATTCATCTTGGGAGTACAAGATGACCCAATACCATGGCACACAAGAAAATTGACCTGACTCAAAGAACGCCGACTACGCAACATGGGAGCAAGCGGCAAGTTGAGTCATGTGTTGCTTGGCAACATGTGTCGACGATCACATGCTTACCCACATTCGAGACACCAAGATGCCTAAAGAGGCGTGGGGGAACATGAAGAAGATGTTCACTGCCAACACGACCACTCGAAAGCTTCAACTCTGACAAGAGTTGAACAACATTTGGCAAAAATACATGTCTGTGTCGGACTACACCGCCAAGATCAAGAGCATTTGCGACTCGCTTGGTTCTATCAACATAAACATCAATGAAGACGAGAGGTTCAAGTATGCTTGGGTGGCCTTGCACAACTATTTGACTCTTGAGGGCGGAAATCTTGGCAAGGGAAAACCCTCCTTCGTTCTTCAACATCCAATCAATGTTATTGGTCGAAGAGAACCACGTCTGAACCAAGACGAAAAAGTCGGAAGGACAAATGTTCTTCTCAAGTTCAGACGGTAGCCGAGGACGAGGTCACGGCAGTAGAAGAGTTCAATTCAACCCATCACACGAAGGGAACTCAAACCTTCATGGAAGTCATTGAAGAACCTTCAGAAGAAGGGGGATCTTCCATGCCCAACAAGGTCGGCGAATGAGGACGACACCACACATCCCATTCGGCACATCGGCAATTTCCCATTCGGGGAAGAAGGCGAGCAAACTTGCATCAAAAATGTCTTGCACGTGCCCACAATAACGAAGAATTTGGTCTCGGTTGGGCAAATCGTGGAGCAAGGCATGCAAGTCCGCTTCAACAACGAAGGTTGTTTCATCGAGAAAGATGGCCGACTCATAGCCAAGGGACGGAGAGACGGTGGAATGTTCATCCTCGATTCGAACGAGGTGAAATCGGCCATGTATGCCAAAGGTCTCAAAACCGAGACAAGCATTGAGTTGTGGCACAAAAGAATCGGCAACATGAACCTCCAACGGCTTCGAGCAATGCAATCAAAGGGAGTTGTTATCGGACTTCCGGCATTCGAGTCGAAACGAATCGACCAAGTATGCGAAGCATGCCAACTCGGCAAACAACATTGACTCCCATTCCCGAAGGAGAGCTACGCTTGCAAAGGCCTCCTCGACATCATACACTCGGATGTATGGGAACTGGCTCAAACGCTAACGATCGGCGGATGCTGATTCTACGTCACCTTCATCAACGACTACTCGCGCTATGCGTGGATCTTCCTGATGAAGAAGAAGAGTGAAGTGTTCTCCCACTTCCAAAAGCTCAAGGGCCAGTCGAAAAAGAAACCGATCGGCACATTCGATGCCTACGATCGGATGGAGGCAAGGAGTACTTCTCCGATGAATTTAACTCCTACCTCCAAAGTGAAGGCATTCGGAGAGAATTCTCATGTCGACACACACCCCAACAAAATGGAGTCGCCGAAAGGAAGAATCGGCAAAATACTCGAGGTAGTATGGGCCATGTTTACATGAGAAGCACATGTCGAACTTCTATTGGGCCGAAGTGGCATCCACGGCTGTCTATCTCATGAATCAATGATTCCGATTGAAGCCATATAGAGGACCGATGCCTAAGAACCCATTTGAGCAAAGGACCGACACCAGTGAGGGAAACGGCAACCACCAAGACGGCGGAGACGGTGAGCCGGTAACTGGGGAGAATGAGGCCGGTAAGGGTCTGAGAGGACCAACGGACAAGTAACGTCACACTAATAATAATAATAACCCCCCCCAAAAAAAAAAAAAAAAAAACAAACAAACATGCAAAAGCGAGGAATGAATGGATGAAAGAGCAAGGAGCGAAAAGGTACGTAGTGGGCATTTAAAGCGCCACCACAGGACATAATGCTATTTTAGTACACGACATACACACACTCGAAAAAGGCGCCAGAATGCACAGACAAAAACCACTGCGCGTAGAGACCCTTTACTTTCGCGAACCCAGGAGCACAGAAGCACCAAGACGCTGCAAGATCATCAGATGAGAACCTACGCACAGAGAACCCCCCCTTCTGAACTCTCTCTCTCTCTCAACCTCACTCTCATCACCATCCAACCTCGCCACCGCAGTCCGACCTCGACACAGACATGGACCCGCAAACGCTGTCGGAAGCCGCCAAGACATGGCTAAAGCAACACGGGCTCGAGGGCTTCTTGATGATGATGGAAGTACCGCCACACAAAGAAGCCGACAAAGTGATCAAAGAAATCGACACAGAGGTCATAACGGCAGAGGCGATTCGAGCGTTAACAGGCCTTCCGGAGGGAGGCATACTCACGATTGACAATCCAACCCCGGAGCAACTCATCAGGTATTTTGGTGAGTACTCTCTAGCCAGCAAGGGCTACCGAACACAGGGCGGCGGAGATATGTTGTTCCGCGAGATTGCTCGTGTGCTCCACGAATACGGCCACGTGTACCCTAGACCCCCTGTCATGCCGCAGAACCGGGCAGGGATGATCATCGCCACCTATGAAGGGATCAAGGTGGATTGGCCGGTATTGATCGCAGACGGGTTGTGTGCGGCGATCAAGATCGTCAGAGGCAAAGACGGCAAAGAAGGCCGAGACGGACAGAGGATATGGCACGCCGTAACGCAGTGGCTCACCTTGCTTGTGCCACCCGTCCAACCCGTCCAACCCAAGAAGCGAGGAAGAAT
This sequence comes from Azolla caroliniana, assembly GCF_043228905.1. Lineage (NCBI taxonomy): Eukaryota > Viridiplantae > Streptophyta > Polypodiopsida > Salviniales > Salviniaceae > Azolla > Azolla caroliniana. The sequence goes on along the minus strand of NW_028230441.1, from coordinate 6,533,763 downwards.
GGCGGACGGCACCCCAAAGACGGCTTCCAAACGACAACAGTTGTTGGCCTCTAAGGCCACTAAGGGAAAGGCGGCGGATGCAGAACAGGCGGGAAAGGAGAGCGGCAGCCGGAAGCGGCCAACGGATGCGCAGGAGGAACCACCGGCACGGCCCGTAAAGGTTACACTCCGCCGACTGGTGAATAGAGAAGCGAACCCCTTGGCGGCAAAAGTCAATGCCGGGACTCTGGAAGAGGAAATAGAGGAGGAGCCGACGGAGCACCTCCAACGACGGTCGTCGGCAAGGACCGTTGAGGCAGCCGGGAAACGTTCGGACCCTCAGACGAAGGGAACACCGGCTCCCCATACTGAGCCTCCCACGCCAAGGAAGGAACTGGAACCGGTGCGCATGGCACCGGAATCAGAAGCCCCGGCACCACCGGCAACACCGGCAAGTCCCATCCCGCCAGAGCCGGAAAGGTCAATACAGCCTCCCTCGGCCAGCCAAGAAGAAGCGCAAGGCGAACCAGGACAGCAGGATGGTCCACGAGCAGAAACGGAACTGCAACTCGGCGCAACCAGGCGGGACCACCCATCTACAAGTGAACCCATCTGTCAAACCTCCGTGCAAGCACAACAAGGCACCGGTAGCCTGTGGCTCCGGTGGATAGGCGAACAGATAGCCGGAGTAGTGGGGTATATTGAGGCGGAAGAAAGAGCGCAAAGCGAACGGTTGCTCGTCACAACCGAACAACTAGAGACGGCCCGGTCCAGAATCCGGTGCCTAGAAGAAGACTTGGATCAGGTCACGACAGAGATGGCCAAAATGGCCTTAACGACAACACAGATCCAATCACCTGTGACTCCGGTAAGTGTACAGAATAAAGAAACGGATCGACCTGTACATACCAATAAGACCCCGGCAACGGAAACCGTTCCGGCGAGAGATGAGGCGCAAGCCCAGGAGCTTGCGGAATTGAGAGATGAACTTGCCGCACAAGAAGCGCTAAGGAGCCGTGAACGGGAATTGAAGACAGCGGTCGAAGCCGAATTAAAGAAGACTGCTGAGAACCTCCCCCGGGCAGAGGAGAGCCTCCGGAAAGGCCATCAAGCGTACGACCAGCTAAAGGAGGAAAAAGACAAAGTGTTGCAGGAAAAGGACAAGCTGCGGAAGACGGCGGAAACGGAAATTGAACGGCTAAAGGAAGAGCTCCGCCAGTAGAAGGACCGTGAGGACCGGGCCCGTCGACAGATCAACGCACGGCTCAAGCAAAAGACAGATGATTTTGAGCACCTGCACCAGGACTACAAACGGCTGGAAACGGAGCATAAGGAACGGATGGCCGAGCTCCAGCAGGAAGTTGATCGGGCCGCGACGGCGATCGCCGACGAACGTGCAGAAAATACAAGACGCTTGGACGAGGCGGAGAAGGTCCGGATGGAGCTCCAGAGGCAGCAACAGGAAGAAAAAGAGAGAGCGTCAACAGTATTGTAGAAATTACAAAGCACATATCAAAGGCAATTGACGCATTACAAGGCGCAGGCGGAAGACAACGTAAAAATCATCAAGCAACTGAAGGAGGAACGGCAAGCGGCAGAAACCAAATCGCAATTAGGAACGGGCCGGATTCAGTCCATCCTCCGAGCATGGCTGAATCAGACAAAACACTTGATTGATGAAAGCTCCGTAAGATGGTGGACAAAGTGGGCACAAAACGCGGCGGAACTCCAATTGCTACGGGCAAACGTGGCAAACCGGCGGAAGGAAGGAGATGATTGTTATACGTTGACTTCCGAGGACTTCACCGCCATACGGGACGAGCTGGCCGACAACTTCCAAGTCCTGGCGGATGAACAGCTGGCGCAGGTCAGGCAGCTCGTACCTCAGCTAGACAATGATAGGCTGGACGCTCAAATCCAGTTTGAAAGCTACGAACGGTCCCGGGTTCAAGAAGAAAAAGCACGGGAAGCGGAAACGGTTAACCTTAGTGATGAGGAACCGTCGCCGGCTGAGGGCCAGCCCGGAACCAGTCAACCGGAGACCACTACGACGAAGGGAGCAACGACGGAGATGCCAGTGTCAAAGCAACAAATGGAGCAGCAGCAGCAGCCATCAACAGACCCGTCGCAGCAGACATCAACAGAGCAGCAACAACAACAACAACAACAACCAATTCCAGATGAACCATTGGAGACTCTCGAACAAAGCATTCTGGATATTTTGGACGAAGAATAGCAAGGGTCGGTTGTGGATTCGACGTACAAGGTACTGTCCCACGGGCGTGCCATGTGTTACCGACCGGCAAAGGAGTCCAGAGTGGGAAACGGAGAGTTATTTAAGTAGTAGGAATGTGGTTGTAATTAAGCTATGAGTGTGGACGGACGGACCGGAATCGGTATGCCGTTCCGGATCCGGACCGATCCCGAACAGGTGCGGATGGCACCGTTTTGTAATACAGACCGGAAACCTATTTAAAGGCCCGAATACAATGTAATGAATAGCGGTTAATTAATAAAAGCTTAGCGTTGTTATCTCTCTGTGTTAATTGTCATTCTGTCTTAATTGTTATATCTTACGCGTGTGATTATGAAAGACGATCATGCTAAGTAACTTAATTAAGTCGGATTAAGCGTTGAGTCTAATCCGGTTGCCGTAACACCCTTTGGTGAAGTGTCTTCCGTAGACACCCTATGTTAGGCCATTGTCCGGCCCTAAGAGTTAACAACCACCAATGGAGTGCATGAGCTAACTCAATACGAGGTCCTTGTCAAAAGCAATCTAATCCTGTCGCACCTCAAGGTGTTCGGAAGCATTGCGAATGCACGCATCCCGAATGAAAACCGACAGAAGCCCGACGCGAAGTCGGAGGAATGTATCCTCGTAGGATACCCGTCCGAGAAGAAGGCATAAAAGTGTTATAACCCTTCGACCCGAGCAGTTCGGGTGAGTCGAGACGTAGTCTTCGACGAATCGACATTGTCAACATTCGAACTCTTGACATGACAATCTTATAATCGAGTGTTATGTGTTAACCACACACCTAGCATATAATCATGTATATACTTCTTCATTGTAGGTTTTAGCTACCATCTTGTGCATAATTTCTCCCTTGTATTATTTACACTTGGCACATGCATGCGTACCTATTGCCTACATGCTCTATTGTATCACATGCGTGCAACAGGTATGCATGCCACTTAGTATAAATAGTTGAGTTCACCTTCAATTCCTTCAAGGTGAACAACGCCAGTCATGGACATATCAATCTAGTATTCTCGTTTCGCCCATCCTCTCTCCTTGATCTTCATCTCTATCTTTATGCTCTTGTGTCATTCCGTCATCGCTCCGTCGTAGTCTCATCATCCGTGCTCCGTCTTAGTCCACGCTTGCTGTGTCCGTGATAGACATCATGGTATAAGCCCAAGTTGACTCCACCCGACCCGACCGAGGAAGAGTTGAACATCAACTCGAGGGATGATATTCGGCCAAGCCCTTCGCCAAAGGACCGTCCAAACTCTACCGAGCTAAGTGGACCACATGTGCCTTCAAGCCTTCCAACTACGTCGCGGCCAAGTACGACCTTGGACAAAGGCAAAGGTAAGACACCCGAATACGAAGTCAACCACCCCGACAACAGTGATTCGGATGTGTGGGCTCCCTCACTAGATAGTGAGTTTGGTTTCGACATAGCCAGGCCGATCGGGCTTTCGTAGTTCTCAGAACCAATCTTCGTGGGACGTCATATGATTGGATGCTCCCGAGTCGACAAACCATACGTTGTCTGAAGAAAAGGTGCTAGTCGAAGCTTGTGACGACATAGAATGTGATCTGTGCCTCATCATAAACATTCTGCCTCGATCGTCGTAGTTGGAATTTGATGTGTAGTTAGTGAGTTGTTGGCTAGTCGAAGCCAAGTCTGATATCTTTTTTCAGCACTCCTCTTCATAGTGATTGAGTTTTCTGTTGAGATACAAGCTCAACATTGGGTGCGTAAACCGGTGAGTAAACTAGTGGGTAAACCGGGTGTGCAACGAAAGACCGTAGGGGTGCGTCAACCGGGAGGCCGTTGGATGGATATTACGTGGAGGAATATATTTTTGGGAGTTAGTGTAGGGGCTTATTGATGAGCATTGAAATATGTGTCAATACTTCTGTCAGTCCATATGGACTTGTATAAAAGTGCTCTTTGAGCACATCCTATGCACAGAGTTTTAGAGTATTATTTTGGAATAGAGTTTTCTGTGGTCTCCTCTCTCTGTCTCGCCCGCGTACGCTGTGTTGATTAAGCTTTCCATTAAACCTTCCTTATCTTCCTTGTCTCGTGTCTTTTATTTGTTGTTACATGGTTGTGTCTGTTAAGCGTTCGCACGTATTCTTTTGCATTTTCCATAGTACCCGCATTCGATCGAGTTGTTACGATTGCTCGGTCCGGCAGGATAGCTCCCCCTTCTGCCAAACTCTTTGGCATTGCTCCTATCGTCTTGCCACTGGTAAGAGTTGCGTTCTCGGGTTGACTGACCCTATCGCCCTCAACCAAATCGACCTCTATTTCCTTGATCGAATCCTCTTCTATCATCAGAGTGAGAGTAGAGCATCTAACCATCCGATGCATTGCTCCTTTGTCGAACATGGTTCGAAAAAGGAAGGTGGGTTCTCCCTTGCGAGAATGGCAGATCTGATCATGCCGAATCGTGGTACTAAGCCGTCGAGGCATGTTTGCACTATTTCGTCATCATCGATGATCACATTGATCGATCCAAGGGCGTCACACAGCTCCTTGATTTTCAAAATATAGTCGGGGATCAACATATCCCTCTATTGCATGTTGTTTAGCTCCTGTTGAAGTTGGAGCTTTAGTGCAGGCGTATTGGCCGCAAAAATCTTCTTGAGATTTCCCCAAGCGTCTTTCGGCGTTTTCAAATCTCGAATATAGGCAAACATGTGGTCATGAACGCATGACGCAAGGCAGTACAACACACAGCTCGCAGCATGCTCCCACGCTAGGTAGTCAGTGTGCGTCAGGTTAGGTTTTGTTTTGTGAGCTCCCTCAGTGTAGCTCCAGTAACCTTGTCCGACAAGGTACTGATGCATCTTGTACTCCCAAGATGCGAAGTTTGTTCTATCAAGCTTCTTGGTGGGAAGAGCGCTTCCCATTTGAGTGTTCATTGTCGAACTTCCTCTACTCTTGATGTGAACTATGCAGATCGTTGCTACAACGATCAATCGGGTCTCTCTGAATACGAGCATGAGCACAACACATGTAAAGGAGATGGGCTTGGGTCAAGCTACCATGAAAATAATCGAGAGTGATTCTTTGCAGCTAAAGGACTGTGTGTGTATGTGTGTGTGTGCATGTGAGACGAGAGAGAGAGAGAGAGAGAGAGAGAGAGAGAGAGAGCTCTAAAAAATGGGAAATTGTATATTACACCCAAGTTCAGTTACTTAGTTACAAAAGGTTGGTTTAAATACCAACTATTCTAGGGCAAATGCCCTTTCTACTAATTACAAATCTATTCGATAAGTTGTCCACTGACTAGTGTGAACATTGTCCCTATGGGAAGTTGAGTTTGATGCTCAATAGTAACTCCATCATGACAACTTGAAGGTGTTCATACATATCAGATTTATTTTCAATGAAGCTAGGAATGTTAAATTCATGAATACGACTCAATGCATCAACAATTGTGTTCATGGATCCTTTACAATATCGTGTAGAGAAATCAAAATCTTGAATCAAATCTACCTATCATGCCTTATGATCCATCACGTTGGTTACAAACATATTTCAAGGACGAGTGGTTTGTGCCTCCATGACTTATGTGCATGAATAATTGCAAATAGTTCTTTTTCTTGAATTGTGTATCGATGCTGAATAGGTGTAAGTTTCTTACTTTCAATTATGATAAGTTTATAATTTGATACAATACCTCCTTTACAGCATATTTAGATGTATTTGCTAAGAGAAGTGAAGGAGCTTGGCACCCACGCTCTTTGAGTGTTCTGAGTGACTCATCTAGATAGTCATCCCATGTTATTGTTTTTTAGACTTGAGTGTTTGGCCTTTTAAAACCAGTTCGCAAATGGTGTCGTGATGTGGGAAATGCATAGGAGGAAATAAGTTAAACTATAGTCTTCGAGTCACCAAACATTCAATCCTCTCTGGTTCAAGTTTTCAGTGGTCTCACTCAGATTTCACACGTACCCACATAACTTCATGACAATGGTGACATCAATTGGGAGTAATTGCAAATACATTTTTGTAAGAAAGCCACAAAACTTAAAAATGAACATGGCTTTTTATTAATAATCGAGTGTGATTCTATGCGGTAGAATAGATTAGAGATGTGTTGTGGTTGTGTGTGTGTGTTTGTGTGTGAAAGAGGAGAGAGGAGAGACACAAGATAGATAGGAAAATAGAATCCTCAAGATGTATATTGACAAGGAGTAGAGAATGGTTAGTACAAAAATAATAGCATTACATGGAAGATTAACCGAGACTTACAAAGTAGGAGGAGGGTGCTTTATGTTAGGATCAAAACCGGCCACAACCGGTCACTCGTACCTATGTTCAGGTGTAAAGAATCGACAATGACAGTGCATAGACAGAAAACGACAAACTCAGAACGAGACACGCAATCCCATGATGGATCCATTGCAGAAAGTTCCATTCTTTCAGTACAACTTGAAATTGGGCAGAACCTTACTCATGTCTAAGAATATTCCAACCCCTGCAACTCAAAAGCATTGGAATAAGTGGGGTGTTTCGAGCACTCATTTGAAGGCATATTAGACATGGATTTGGTTTTTCAAGGGACCAACCAAATATATTCTCTTCAGATGGCTTTTACTACATGCAGCACTACCAGTAGGTCAGTCATCGAAAGAAGATGTGGTAACTAGTCTTAGACAATGTTGTTATTGCGGAGACCTGCAGGAAATTACTAAGCATGCTCTCTGGTCATGCTCAATAGCCCAACAGGTATGGGATAAAGTTATCTATTTATTCTTGACAATTAATGCAGATTGCCTCTTCTCTTGGGGATCAACGGTATGGGGGGTTCTCCATTCCAGTCTCCTATTGTATGAAGCAGATGATGCTCTGGAGGCTATGACAATCATCAACAGACATATAATTACTATCTCCCCTTTTCAACAACCTCGTAAGCAAATGCGTGCAACCCATGTATGGAAAACAATATCTACGGTTACGTTATGGATATTATGGAAGTATCGTTGTAAAAGACGATATGAGTCCATAATTCATCTTCTCTCATATATATTGTTGGAATTATGGGGGAGCTTATTGGTAGTTATGGGGGGGCAATATGACAATATGACAGGCTCTTCGGAGGTTGTTCTGAAGAAAACGAAAAAATTACTGCAATTATGGAGGAAGTTGCCTCTTTTCATAGTCTCCTCTAAAGGACCGTTATGGAGATATCAACACCCATGGTCCTTGCCTTGGCCATTTCTTTTGTATATAATACTCTCTGATTTTACATTTTTGTAGCCCTCCAGCACTTTTCTTAATACTAATAAAGGAAATCTTTTTGAAAAAAAGAAGAAGATACAATTAAATGAAAAGATACTATGTGAGAAGCCATCCTAAAAGTAGATGCAATATGTTTTCACTTATAATATTTTGACTTCTTTTCAACAAGGATATGTTTTTCAATCATACAAGATTTTCTCATCTTATTGAAACAAATAATGAATGCTTTCCATGAATTGTTCGTAAACTCAAACCATTAACTTGTTTTGTTCAAATTGTTCTCGTAAACATTGACGTGGACATTGAATGGCCTTGACATGTTTGGGTTGATGCAATGGAAGCATGACCACATGAGGGCTCATGAATAATTATTCACCATAGTAACAAGGATACCAAAATGTATTAAAATTTTCGAAATCATTTTCATATTGTTGCTAAAGAGTATAAAGCTTTTTCAATGTCCAAATAAGATAATTGGACCAATCCAAAACATATTAGTCTACTCGGTATTCTTAAATGGAATGTAGTTAATGTGATATTTACATAATACATGAAATTAGACTTGTTGCCACGATTTTGTACTAGTGGATGACATGATTCATAGAAGACGCTAGCACATGTAGAAGTGATGACTTGGATGCAATGTGGAATAAGACTAAAATCCAATGAGTTGTCTATTAAGACCATGTTAGTAGGTGCATAGTCTTAACAAACATTGTATAGGACGTACTTATACTTGGTTCAACCTAGTGGTGCACACTGCACAGGATTGATTGAAAACATGGACAAGAAAATATATTAAAGAAAAACTCAAGGAGTGATGATTGACTAATATGAGCCATATTACAGAAAAGCTTTAAACAAGATCTTGTATGCCAACCAAGGGGTATGGTGTGGGTCAAACTAGCAAACCAAGTCATGGAGGTGTGGGATGATGAATTGCATATTTAGGTTGATAGAGATTAGTGATTGAAACTTGCACATGGAGATTTTTGCGATCAATTAGGACACTATGAAACTCCATTTATGCGGGGAGAGAGAGAGAGAGAGAGAGAGAGAGAGAATGCATTTTGTGGTCCCTCCTTTCTATCATTCCAACCATAGTATGTAATATACTCGAATGCATTGGCAAACATTCTTTTTCATACGAATGAAAAGCAAGCGAATGCGTATGATATCAAAACATTCTTGTTTTTCCCTTTTACACTTTTTACCTTAAAAAATTACCTTCTAATAAATAATGAATACAAAAGTATAGTATTTACTATACTTCAAGGTAATTACCATACTCGAATGATTGAAACATTCGAGAATGCGAATGCACATATGGCGCATTCAATGATAATTTCCAACGCATTCGTTTCCTCTCCCTTAGAGCGTGACCGCTTGAGGAGGCAGTGTCACCATTTGTCGAAGTGGGTGCACGCTCTTTATATGACAGACCAATCCGATGTAAGGCCATCTTCATTCTCGAGTAGGAGGCCCAACTCCTTTCTACCTCTAACATCCACTGCATTGACAAATATTAGGGGTTTACTCGAGTCAAGTATACTCCTTTTGATTGTCGAGAGTCACCCAAATTGTTTCTCAATCTCTTGGAATGTTTCCGAGAATTAGCCCTTCTTGTAAAGCTAGGCTTGAGGAAACGCAAGTAGAGGGAAGGTAGACTCTAGTTGAGGAAATCCTTCTTTCATTGGCGTCAATTCGCCATGGCCCTCTCTCTATCTTTGTCTCTCCCTCTCACCACTGCAATGCTCAAGTGGTCAATACAAGATTAGGGCTAAATACATACATAAAATAGTCTAATATGATAAACTGAAATTAAGGCTCAACATTATTTATCATAATATAAATTCCTTTTTATTAAATTTTAAGCAAAACAAACCCTTAAACACTTACTCACCAAACCCAAAGAGAAAATGGAAATTGATGAAGGAGAGGTGATCCAACCAACTCCACTCTTGCACTATAACCACTCACCCAACCTCTACCTTTGATCCCACCACATGACATCCACCCCCACCAAACCCGCACACCCTTCGGCATATGCCAAGTATGGCGGGGACGAAGGTATTGGTATTTCAAAGTAGGGCGCCCATTGGCCAAAAGCTTCCTATTGGGTTCTACTATATCCCCTTTTTCCTAATGTCTTATTGATCTTGATGTCTCTTGTTGGCATTGTTGTCTTTATAACTTGTGTCTCAGGTGGTAGATACTTGGTAAAAAGTAAACTAAAAAGTCGTCAATGGTGGTGTAGTGTAACAAAGTGTGATACTCAAACCCACAAAGTTTTCATGGCAAAACTTTGATTGTCAACGAGTTTCCTCATATGTGCCAATGCCCTATCTCACATTCAAGAGAGTACAAAGTATGTCATAATTCATGGTGCAAGATTTGAAATACAATGTATGAAACATGAGCCTTTGCTAATCTACCACATTCTGATGCATTAGCATTGGAAAAGAGAGAAACTTTTTCTTGGCTAAACATAAGAAATAGTCCATCTCTTCATGTTTCCATATACCACAAATGAAACCATCTCTCCTCTATCACAACAAAATACATTTCTCAGACACTCTAATTCCTTATGAAGCTTTCATGTGCACATCTAATACTCACAATTGGGCATATGAAGGCTTCTCTCCACTCCATACATGTACAGTTTTTTGTTGAAACGAACATGTTAAACCTCTATCATGGAACGAATTGCTTGAATCATAATTGTGAGAAGGAAAATATGAGTACCACCATTTTTTTTAAGCTTAGCAGAATGTTGATTCTAGCCAATTTCCATATCCAAAATTGACATACAAATGTGGCCATGAATTGGCATCAAAACTTTTTTGTTGGTTACGAATATATGTTAGCAAAACTAAATAGGAACAGCATATAGAAGAATCCACCCACGTTCGAAGCTTTAGTTATTCTCAAAAGAGCAGCTTTATTTATCTAAAATCAATATGTATACACAATTTGCACTACCAGCAAGGCAGTTGCAGCTCAATCTCTTAAGCTCCACTAGCAGATATTTCCACATGTTTTATGGTAAACGTAATATACAAAAATGTGGCCAGTGTTGACATCGCAATATCAGTTGCATCAATGTAGAGTTAAAGAGAAACTCCTTGAGTGGTACTAGCAATAGAATTTCACCCTTTCTGTTACCGTGAATCTATCTGAAGCTTGACAAAATTTTATTGCTTTTATGTAGAATTAATCCTATATCAGGCCAGTCCAACTCCATCTCTTCAATTTCGCTAGACGATTACCACATTTTGATTGTATAATCAGGTAAATGATAAACATAATATACAACGTGGCCAAGATGACCAGAATCAGCATCACAGCTGTACTAGCAGCAATGTAAGTTGAACAAAACTCCACTAGAAGGTAACCATTAATGATTAGAACCAATAAAGCTATTACCCAAACGACAACCTGCAGCCAAGACAAAACACAACTAACTTACTGCATGTCATTTCCGTAATAAATTCCATCTAAAGGGTCAACTAAACCCAAATACACGAAGCTTGTTAAGTTTGGTATTTACTCTAGGATTTAACTAGACCTTATGACCAGAATTCATTATGATAATTAATTATGGTGAAAAGCTGATCATCACATTCTTTGTAAAGGAACATTTTCCTCTTTTCCTCTTTTCTCTTAACACATATAAGAGCTGTGAGATTCAGAAAATAATTGTTCGACCTCATTTTGAAGAGGGGTGATATTAATAAGATTACATCATCTTAGTGGATTCCAAATATAATATATGCCTTGCACACTGATTTCCAATCTAAACGTGCCTTTTGTTGTGGGCTTGGCCACCATTTGCTGCAGTGGCCATTATCCTACAAATGTTTTTTGGTAAGTACTTGTTCTCACTAGTATGCCTTCTACTGTGGACTCAGTTGGATAACCATAGACAACTATTTTATGAGCACACCATTATTTTCCTAGCTATCAGATGGATGACTATACATTTACCTTCTTCCACTCGATGGCCAGCTTCCTTGGACAAGAGGGAGAGTTTACAATTTGCTACCAAATAAGATTTTTAAGGATTTACAGTATTCAAATTAAATCCATGGCCTTTCCAAGGTAGAACATAGAATCAGGCCTAGAGTTTTCCATCTCGATTCTATAATCAACTAGTGGGACACATTTCTTCCAGATCATTGAGCAAATCTCAGTTGCATGGACTGAAGTGATGTTCACACTTATTGAATTATCTCAAACAGTTGGTAGTAGATCCCTTACATCATCAACATAAAGTGCAGTTCTTATTGAAATACAAACAAACTTAATTAAAATTGTAATTCAGTAACTCTACTTTTCTTACCAAAAGTGGTACCATTGATGGTTTCACAAAATACCAAGAGGATAGACGATAACAGTGATCTAGGTGATCTACGAAAGGACATTAACCTTGTTTTCAATATCTGTGCCTATTATTTCATTTTCAGAAGATCCAGCTCAAACCAGTAATAAATCTATATTTTCTGGCTCCACCTAACTTAAAGGTTTCAGAACTACATATTTTTGCCACTAAAATCATTCCAACCAGCCATTCTCCACAGTTTCAAGTCTCAATTTAAATACCTAATGTTTTATTGCTTTTGACGTTTACAAACCAGCCTAAAATGCAGATGATATACACGAATGCTGAAAGCATGTCCAATTACTAGTGCTTCAGCATGTAATTAATTTGAATAAATTCCCAAACTAGCCAACTATTCCAGAATGATGATATGAATGCATAGACTTCAATAAATAAGTGTACAGAGAAACAAATATACCTGAAATCGAGGTCCGATTTTAAAAACTCCCATGATATGTTCCTTTGATACAATACAAAGGAGAGGAATCAATGCAAAGGGAAGTTGAACTGACTGAAGAACATTCAGCCACTCATTTAGTCGGTCTAGTTGATCATCTGATCCATTAAATATGAGAGCAACTATTACTGTAGGCAGAATGGCCACTGCTCGGGTTACAAATGCCCTCACTGACTTTCTCACTCTCAAGTTCAAAAAGCCGGCCATAACAAACTGCCCTGCATATGTGCCTGTCATTGTACTACTTTGCCCCGCAGCTAATAGCCCAATCGCCCAAATGTATAAGATAGGGAAATATCCACCACCATACTGCTCTTGTAGATATTCCCCTGCATTCGCTAGTCCAATGGAGTCCGCAACGTCAGTTCCATAAAAGGCCTTCGCAAATACTGACACTACAAACACATTTATAATGAAGGAAACAAAGATTGCGATAGCTGATTCAATGAAGAAGTATCGCAGCGCTTCCTTCACGCGGTAAATGTTAGAGATATCAATAGATCGCGATTGCACCAAAGCTGAGTGAAGAAAAATGTTATGTGGCATGATCAAAGCACCTACTACTCCTACAGCCTGACTAACTGCAACTGCTGGGACCCTTGGTATAATAAGCCCTGGAAAAGAACAATAGCTTTTCTTAATGGATCCAAAGACTCGTAGCAAGGGGCGCTGATGTAAGCACGAACATGAGTGACTCACCAAGAGCTAAGTCGCTTGCACTAGGTTGAGCTTTGCCAAACATCCATGCAAAAGATATTGCCATTATTGAGATCAAAAAACCAAAAAAAGCTTCCAGCTTCCTGATTCCATAGTTCTCCAAGAAAAGAAAAATAAACCTGCCAGGAAAGAATATTTTTTAGATTCTAGAGCTTACTTACACATGCTACAAAGTTAAAACTATGGATGATCTATTTGATATGCCTTCCAGAAACATTTACTAGTACTTTCACTACATATGATTTCACAAAGTTGAAAACAAAACCAAATCCGGCACTTCAGCAATTCTATTAGAAAACCATGCTGAATTTTAAGAAAGAATAAAACAGTTTTATTGGCTGTACTTCACTAACTTTAATAATCGGGAGCTTTATGCTTCTTTTGAGGCATAGACTTTTTTGAGGAATTATAACCATTTATCCTCTTCAATTGAGTACTTCGCCAATTGCATGATCTTTTCGATGTACTTTACCAATCCTGTACAAAATGCTTTCCCAAATACATAATATATTTTCAATTCAAGTACTTAAAAGTTTCCATTACCATTTCCATTCAAGTACTTCCAGAAATTCGATAATCTTCTCCTTTCAAGTATTTCACCAATCCCATTCAAGTATTCTACTAATTCTACTACCTTTTCAAGCCAAGTATTTCGTTAACTCCATACTCTTTTCAATTCAAGTACTTCACTTCACTAGTTCCATAATCTTTTCAATTCAAGAACTTCAACAATCCTCTCAAAGTAGTTCACCGATTCCATAACCTTTTCATTACAAGTAATCATCCATTCAATTATCTTTGAAGCTATATGAGACACGAAAATCTGAAGCAGCTAAGAGATTTCAATACTCAAAGGGAAAAGGGATAAAAATAAACTTACCCATCTACACCAGTGATCAGCACGCCACCCCACAAGGGAATGTATCCTAGAGAAAGGATCCTTAAAGCAATCGCACTACCGATAACCTCTTGTATATCAGCACCAATAATGGCAACCTCGGTCATTAGCCATAGGACAATTCTAGCCCATAAAGGATACTCTTCTCTACAAAGCTCAGCCAAATCACGTCCGGTCGCAACTCCAATTCGAGCGGAAAGAAGTTGTAACACAAGACCCATCACAGTAGCCCACATAAGAAGCCATAATAGCGCATACCCTGCCACGGCACCTGATTGAAGATCACTCTCGAGGTTTCCAGGATCCAAATAAGCAATACTCATAAGGAACCCTGGGCCGGTGAAAAGCCATAGCTTTTTCCAGGAGAAAGGAGGGATGGCATTAGCATCGCCATAATGATCTGAGCTCTTAAGAATAGCATCCACATCGATCTGATCCTCTTTTTCATAAGCATGTTCCTCATTGCTTGATTGGAAGTGTCTCAAGAGAGCTAGTCTGGACTCATCTTCAAGAAGGGGCTTGGCGTTGTGTGGGTGGGGGATGGGAGACTCCATATCCCTGAGCCAAGAGAGGTGTTCTGGGTCAGCGAGGCGGGGTGGATAATAACCATTTGGGGGGGGGGGGGGGGGGGGAGGAAGCTCGATGTGGGGATCGTGTGGCTTCCTCGTGGGTTTTCTGTGCTGAGCACGCGTTTCAGAGATAAAGGGGCGCAGAAAGGGACGAGTTCTAGACGAAAGAACAGGGTTAATGGGGGGACCGGTTCCCAGAAGAAAGAAGAAGCAGAAGAAGAAGACCTTCAAATATGTATGTAAGAAGAGGAGGATAAAGAGATCATCGCATCGAATCATGGCCCTCGTTTTAAACCAATAACTTACATTCTCTTTATAAGGATGGACACCACAAGACGTGAACACTTGGGCCTCAATTAAACATTGTGTTGATGATTGCGGAGATGAAAGCAATTTTAACATCCATCGCTCATCGTAAATTTTTAACACTGACATATTGTACCCTAGGTGACGATTTGCACACAAATACCCGACAAACGCAGTGGCAACCAACCTGCACATTGCTAACTAACTACATACCAAGAGCAACATTCATAAAGCTATATACTGTTGATGACGATGACTAAGTACTACGGACATCATCCATCGCGACTGCACGTAGCAATAACGAAAAAATGTACTTTGGCATTATGTGTTTTAGAGAGGAGAAAAGGATTGTGCAGTTAAAAAAGTTCAAATACTTATTGTTTTCTTTACGTGACTAAAAAGTCAAAAAAAAAGAGCTTTCCTTGGAAAACTAGAAACTGTTTCTTGTACCGTTATGATGACTTTGTAATTAACTACAACCACAACGGTATGACATTGGCTCATCACCGCCTTGTAAGAATCCACTAATGCCCTTTCTTTTCTCCCTAAAAGCCTTTGGAATTTGATGTATGATTGTTAGAGGCCTATTACCACAATCATCACATCCCCATTCTAGGTGCAATGGCCATTTTTGTAAATTCTTCGACCATCTTGAGTCGTGACCACATGGAATGCTTGAAAGGTTCGTTATCATGTGTATCTATTATACATTATGAGATGCTAGTTGATATGTTAAATTCAATCATTCCAAGTAAAGGGGTATATTGAGATTTTGTAAAAGATAAATGGTTAGGACTAACGATATGTGGGTGTTAATTACAAATTAAGTAGACCATTTTAGAGTGAAGGTGAACTATACCCACATATATGGTCTATGGATTAGTAATATCTATTAAGGCACATTTACGCCACACAATTAGTTATGATACATTCACTAGCCCAAAATGTGGTATAATTGATAAGCGAGAAACCCAAAAAGAGAAAGAAGAATGTTTGGTCAAATGGTTTTTGTTTGCACTTAATAAATAAACAAGAGAGTGAAAAGATGGGGATAAAATGCAATTTGGTGTTTTGGACTTTTCAAGTCATTGATATATTAACAGAAGTGATAATGTTTGGGCTCGGATGGATATTGGGTCATTGATCGTCACATTATATTTCTACTTTTCTTGGGGTGTCTTTAGACGATAGGGCATATGCTTGTGTGGTCAGAGTTATTTGGTTTGATAAAGTTAGAAACCTAAGGGATTATTCCAAATGTTTCTTGTCAAAAGAAATTTCACTTCTTCAAGATGCAAATGTGATACATTGTCTAATAGATTTCGACAAGGCAAATTGTTGTGACACGTAGAACATATTATATTTGTGGGTTATTGGGACAAGAGGGGCTTTGTAATCATAACCAACCGAGCATGACTCTTATTAGGTCAAACACAATCATATATGCTTGCATCAACTACCCATGAGCATATGCTATAATACAACAGACAATGTTAGGATTAGAGTGTGCAACCAACAATTTCATGGGACATGTATTTTTTTTTTCCAAAAAAAGATACTACATTAGTATTAGAAAAACGTCGTAATGTTATACATACAGTATATACCACACATCGCCTTTATTTTTCTTAATTCTAACCATCAACTTAAATAAATACTTTGGTGCTGAGTAAAACCACTCCACCTTATCGGAAAGTCGTCTATAAAACATAACTATGTCCTAGATGGCATGAAACTTCAAACGCTTAAGCTCCGCTTGGTGCATATTACCTTATATACTATCCAACAAACCTCTAAGATTATGCACAATCTTTGTCCAAATTCACGAAATTATGTGGGCAAGTTTTTCAGTCACATTTTGAAGTCCCTTCAAACATCGAGCCTTCCAAATATACCAAATTGTAATACTACTTACCAATTTCCATATTTGAGGTTTATCAGTTTGCATTTGTAGATTCAAAGGTATCAAAATTTTTTCCATCAAAACATATCTCATCACAATAGCATTTGCAACCTCCTCCTGTTCACATACCATAGGTTTATCATGTACCACCGTCCATAATATTGCTCTCCATGTATACACTGCTTAGGATATACTAGAGTTAATAATTTTATGATTCGTTTCCAGATGTCCATAGCAAAACCACAACTCCACAAACAATGTTTAGCAATCTCTATTAAATTTGTACAAAAATGGCACATCTTGTCTACCTTTCCTTTTCGCCACCCATCAACTGTTATACCAACAACCAACAAAAACAAACAATTTTCCTACTCATTTTTATACCCCATAGCCAATTCATAAAATTGTTTGAGATGTTGTGGAGAAAGTTCATTTTGTCTCCAAAAAACATTTGCAGTTTGTTCTTTCCATGTTCTAGCACCTACTAATTTCCTAGCAATCGTCACAGAATATTGAAAGAAACATGGGACGTGTATTTTAAAAATATGTTAATCTTATTGGCATGACAAATTTCTAACTTGGCAGTCCGTTGACATTCTAAATATTAAGTGTCCAAAAGCACAAATATAAAAGGACTCGACATTTTAATAAATCCACATGATATTTTTCTCATATAAAATAGAAATCGGCATGTGTTTCCCGTAGCTTGTATTCATCATAGCTTCTTATGTATGCATCTAATGTTTCTAAATATTCAATATCATAATACTCTAGAAAGAAAGAAACAAATATATCTCAACATATTTTAAGAGGCCAAAATGGCTGGCCTATAAGACCAAACAAGAGATTACAACTTGGTTGATCCAAAATGGAGAGGTATCTAAAACGAGGGAAGTACCTATGATGGAGAGGGATAATGACCTTTATTTGTCAATGACAATGGTGGTGAGATTGTAGTCCACGAGGCTAGGGCTTACGTGCACACCAAATTGCTATTGCCCAATATGTTGTAACCTCTTTGTTATGTCCTAGTTAGAAGCCCATTTGTGTCACCCTTGATCGACTTGTAGCATGAGTGTATAATGAATAGAGAAAATAACTTTGTACCAAAGAATTACATAATGCATTTATCAAAGCTTTGACACAAATGAATCATAGGAGCCCTTTCTATGCCATATACTCCATGCATATTCACTTCATCACTTTTATGTAGTCAGCCCATTTTGTGGGTGATGTTAGTGCAAAATGCCTTCCTTTATGAACAGAAGTGGCCAATCCATTCTCATTGAGTACCTCTCTCATGAAATAGCGAGTTTGAAATGGATCTAAAACGCATGTATTACTAAGGAATGGCATATGGAAAGTCCATTCTCATTAAGTACATTTCTCATGAAAGATCAAGATTGAAATGCATCAATAATAAATGTATTACTAAGGAATGACAAACGGAAAGTTCCAATAATTGATTTGAAATGTCCTCCAACATATCTTTTGTCACATAAAAAAAAAACCCAAAGAATTGCATCATATAACAAGTCAATGGTAATGCAAAATATTTAATTAATTTTGACTATCGAAACGAATATCAAATTTCAAAAATTAAATAAATGTTAAATTTAGCTCAGCATTGATAGTGTATGGAGTAGACCTTACGAATCATTAAGGAATAACATGTTTAACTCATATTGATTGTAGTTTTGATGTGCTATTCATTTCTAAATGCGTGCACACCAATAATACAGATAGTTACATCATTAAAAGTAGTAGGTATAAAGTTTTTTTTTCCAAAAATATGTACGTTTGTACCATGCAATGTGCACGCTACACATTTCTTCCTTGGAAAAATGCTATCACAACTACTGTGTGGTCTGCCTTTGCCTTTTCTCATGAATACAATTTTCTTTCTAGTTACAACATATACACAAACAATTCCATTGTAAATGTTATGGGCATGACCATATAATATCCCGTGGTAAGTTTTACCATAGCACCTTATCCATGTGTATAGAATACTACGGTAAAACTTACCATGGGATATTATATGGCCATGCCCGTAACAGTAAACATGCTTTATTGTTCAAATATTAACCATTAAACTTTAGGAAATTGGTAAATTCACAGTTTTTTCTGTATTTTCACAGTTTTTTTGGGGGGAAAGGATATTTCTGAACTCAAAAAAAAAACTGTGAAAATACAGAAAAAACTGTGAATTTACCAATTTCCAAACTTTATCAACTACACTAATTACGTCCCAACTAATTCTCTTTCAATTAACGTCTCTATGTTAATCTAATAAAACCTCATTATTCTTGAGTCCAATCCAATGGTTATTCCTTGATGTCATGGTAAATTGCAAAAGTGTTGAAGATGTGTACAAAGAACTTAAAAAGTTTTTTTGAGGTTGTTACCATCACAAAAATTTGTATTGCCTTCTTGTCATTTTCAATGTCGTCCTAATGTTATTGTCTAAAGGAGACCATTAGCCGAGTTTCCAAAGATTTTGCAATAAGAGTGCTCAAATTGGGTGGAGGTGGAGTGCAAGTTCTCATGTTTGTGAGTCGTGACACATGTTAATTCCTCTAAAGTACTCTATATGAAATCCTAATTTGTTGCTAGTTTCTTGTGACAAATCAATTGAATTGTTAGTTTCTTGTTAGTTATAGATTCTTTAGGATACCAAAGGTGGTCCATAACTGTTACGGGATATTATATGGTCATGCTTGTAACATACTCCCCTTCTTTAAAACATTGCACTCTTGTAATGGAAAGTTAGGGAAGTTAGTTCAAAGAGCATTTTCACGTTCTCATGTGGCATCTTTGATAGACTTATCCATCCATTTAATTTTAAATTCTTGGATGATTTTAGAACGTAAATGTTTTGTTTTAACATCGAGAATTCTTTCTGGTACACGTGGTTTCGAAGATAATTCTTCTAAAGTAACCAGAGTTCTAGTTGTAACTGTATTGTCGCCTTAACCAATAAGTTCTTTTAGACGACTTACATGAAAAACTAGATGGATTTCAACGCCATTAGGAAGAGCGAGATGATAGGCTGATGAACCAATGCGTTTGAGGACTTGAAAAGGTCCCAAAACTGTGGGGCTAACTTAGCGCACTTACCCGTATACAATGTCTTAGAATTGTGAGGTGCACGTAAAAATATCTTCTGTCTAGGGTTGAATACACGAGGTTGCTTATTATGATCGGCATAAAAACACGCTCTATCTTGAGCTGATTTTATACTATCTCGTGCAATATGCAACATATCTTGCATATCCCGAAGAAAGTTTTGTGTACTTCGCAACTCATCATGATGTATATTAACATCAATCGGGGCTTGTGGTTGAAAACCATACATCAACATAAAAAACACGTTCGCGTTCACAAGTGGAAGGATCGCGCATAAATGGAAGGATAAGGGAAATTTTAGGGGTTTTTCAATGATTTTACAAAACACATTGATACCAGTATCATACATGTTCAAACATACTATGAAAAAGGTTTAAAATCCACTATTTTCGTGATTTAGAAGTAACTAAAAAAAAACGAATTTCAAAAAGATACATTCTCAATTTATATCACAAACTTTACAACCAATGTTATTTTATATGTAACGATTTTTTAGAAATCATAAGAATTCAAAACACATGCTTTTATATTACTCGATTTGTTACAAGCGGAATGTAGTTACACTTAATAGCCAAATATACATTCATGATCACTCCTTTACGGAGAATCACTACTATAACTAATATACAATGACGATTCCTCCTCATCATCCTCGGATGTACCAATCAGTGCATTATCTTCGTCATAAACCAAATGGTTTGACTCTAGATTATATGTAGCAGATCTCGTTTGCCTTTGACTCGAGCCACCTTGTAGACCTGGTAATTTTTCTTTTATTATATCTATTGTTGACTTCCTTAATCGTCTGGCTTTTGTAAGTGTGAAGTCGTACACGATGATATCCACATCAGAGATATCAAGGGTCGAGGTGTTACGAATGTTTCGCTTCCTCTTCCTACCTCCCCTTCTTGTTGGGCATTCAATCATCTCCAATGTATACTTACCTGTAAAAGCATTTGCACTTCTAGTGTTGTACCAATGAACATTTATAGACTTGATCGTGTTTTCTATTTCATGCATTAGCACTTCTAGAATTTTACCAACCCAAAATTGGTGGCCATGTGAGTTCTCATCAGTCGGCGTTGCAATCAACATCCCCGCGGTGAGCTCTTGCAAATTGCCTTGCCATCTAGCTTCGGCTGCTTTGGTCATCCTTGGTCCCACATAAATGTCTCTTTGTTGTGGATGGACCAAGCTGTCATTAATCGCATTTACTAGTTGCTCCGGAGTTCTATTTACGCGATCATGTTGCAGCGACCATGTGAATGGCGTTTCCAAATTCCAATTATCAACAGATACACAATTGTCTATAATTTCTTTCTGATCACTATAAAATACATCCCACCATGACGTGTCTTGTTGTGCGGCATATTTCTTGGCGGCCTCAATATGCTTTCTTTTTTCTTCTAAGGCTTGGAGCCATGACCGTTTTTGTTCTGATACCAAGTTGCTCTACAACTGTCCTTTCTTCTCAATTGGCATTTGCTTAGCTCCATGGACAATTGTACTCGGCATACAAAGTAATAACTGGCAACCACCTTCAGGTTCCCATGTTGTAGAAGATGAATATTGTTTAGCATACAAAAGTGTAGAACCACTTATTCCATTTTTCTTTATCATAAAAATGTGATTGAAACTTATATTGTTTAACTGAGCAAGCACTTTAACATTCCCACCACCCCCATCTAATATATATCTCTTAAAGTCATATACCTCCTTCAAGTGTAACACTTTTGGGCGTGGTGTATAAGCATCACAAATGACATCAAATAGTTTAGGTAAAGTGAAAGCATCATGCCGAGACAACTGTCTGGAGAATGTGCTAAACATCTGATCTATATGGTCATGTGTGTGGCCAACCAAAAGGAAATTGACTTTCACTTTCCTAAACAATTCTAGGTTGACCAACATACTTAGATAGCCAAATACATTTGAATTTTTGTTCTCTCTAGCAGTATTGTCCAATTGAATGTATAGAACAGGGGGGAAAGGTTGGCCCCAAGACATCAAAACTTAGTGAATCACTGTAACTGTTAGGTTAGGGTCATTGTGAACATTGGGGTAAGTAATGAAGACGTGAGGTCGAACAGACCTATTATAAGCCAAGCATCCCACCAAGTGCATTTGAACAAGGCACTCATCATTGACATCTTTGGGGAGCCTCCGCATATGCGGCAAGCATGTCTTCTTCTGGTCCATGCCATCTATCATTAAGCACATGTATTATTCGGGCCTCTTCAAACACTTCTCTCTATGATGCATCGCCTTCTTTCGTTCTAAGGATTGTGCCTCACGATGCTCTTGTAGTAACTTCTTACTCGTATCCTTTTCCATTGATGTCTTTGCACCTTTAGCCAAACTTTTAAGATTTGCACAAATGGAGCAATACCCCATACGTACTTTACGAGGAATAATAACATTTGAAAACCGAGCTCTCCATAATCTTGTGAATTGGCTATAGGTGATAGACTTATTACGTGAGCCCAGCATATCAAATCGATAGACATCATAAACTTCCCGACGTGTATAATTATCAGAAAGATGCATCCTACTTGTAGTGGGCATTACTTCACAATTTAACTGAAAGTAAGTTTTCATCCAACCAATAGCATGTCTTCCAATTGCACCTTTCATACTTGGAACCTCTTTACAATTGAGCATCTGATCCCCGCTAAGTAGACGTTGTTGTACTCTATGTAGGCGCATGTTACTAACACATAACGCAATTTTGAATGCAACTCTACATATCTGTTGCGCATGGAAGATATAATACTCGAATGATACTTTGATCCCCGTACATTTGTCAGATACTAGTTGCATATGTGACCCGAGGTAAGTGTCTTGCTCATCACCGGTCATCGAAAAATAGTATCGCCTTAATTCTCGCAACTTTGATTTTCCAATCATAGACATACAACCACGGGCACAACATATTTTTTTGACATCAAATCCAATCTGTTTATCTGATGTCACCAAGCTAAATCTAGCCAGACGAATTCTTCGTGGGATTCTTCTAATATGCATAGGGCTCCCAGATTTCTCTTCCTGCATAGAGGTTGGTGTAACCTTGTTACAGTCTAATTCTCTGTTGTGACCATCGCCAATGTTATTCAATGTTTCCTGGGCACTACCTTCATTCTCCGTATCTTTATTAATATCGTATTCTTCAATAGAGAACTCTTCACATGTGTCATTATTTACATTCCCTGTAGATGAGCTCAGACAATATTCTTCGATAGAATATGGTGAGTCGGTCGACAGACAATATTCTTCAATCGAATATGGTGACTCTGTTGACAAACAATACTCTTCAGTAGAAAACGATGGGTCTGATGACAAACAATATTCTTCAATCGAGAACGGTGAATCTTCACTCATGGCTTAAGGTCTAGATAGGGCTCTCTAAGTTATGTGCTTAGGGTAAGGAAAAAAACTAATAAGCTCCTCTCTAAACATAAACTTCTCTCTAAACAAAAGCCAAATCAATAGAACGTCTATATTATGTAATATTCTATTAATACAATACATCAAAAAATTATTTTTAATAAAGTAATTGTACTTAAAATATCTATTTTATTTTATTTTATTTTATTTTTTTCAAAGTAAAGCTACTTTCCCATTAGTTAGGAAGGATTATTACATAGAGTCTATAAGGAGACTTATACACACATCGGGGAGACTTCCTCCGATCAAGCCAAAGAAGATGAGCCACTTACATTGCCTTGCGGCCTAACTTAATGTAAGAAGCTACCTATATCCAAGGCGATGCCCTTCAATGTTGCCTAGTACGAGTCGGCTCTTGGGGCCTACACCGAAGAGAGGGTGGCAGGTGAGTAGGAAACAACCAACGTGGGGGCTGGTAGTTCCACCTCGGGCCACTCCCACCTTGCATCACCATAGGTGTGATCCGCCATTTCTGCCAAAAGCGCAAACGGGCAGTGGTCACGTCGTTGGAGTGGCTGCAAACCTCTTCCAGTTGCCCTCGTAGGCAGTTGATAAGCGCGAACCATATGTCCATGATCACTTCCTCCGGGGGCCGTACCGTACCTTGGAAGACCTTGAGGCAACACGCTTTCCATATATACCACAAGGTGAAACCTGCGATCAACATCCAGATTTCCGGAAACCTAGGGGATGCGGGCTGCAAGCCTCTTTCAAAACGGATCTTGACGATTTTGCCTCTCGTGCATACATAGCACCAACTATCCGCATTGACGGCGTCCGTCCACCCTTCGACCGAGTGATCAATCCATGCCGCAGCGCTCCACGAGGCTGTTAATTCAACTTCACATGCCACAAGGAGGCGAGTCACTCTATCCCATACCTTTTGAGCTTGAGGGCAATCCCACAAACAATGTCTCAGAGACTCAATAGGTAGAGAGCACAGTGGGCAGCCTAACGGGCCGCCACGTTTATCTAACCATTCGCCAGCGGGCACCACATTATGACCGATCTGCCACCAAAAGAGCTTAATCTTTTCAGGCATGTGGAGACGCCAAAGACCCTTCCAAAAGGCAATGAGTGCCTCATCGGGGATGCCCAATGTTCGCCAGCCGTTGCGAAGGGGGCCGCCTGGCTGCAGCTGCAATGTCCGACCCAATTTAGTGGTGTAATCGAAGAAGTGGTGGAGTCTATCGTCATGTTTCCATCTAAAATCCCCGGGGTCCCAATCCAGATCAACAAGGGGGCGACAATCGTATACCCTTAACCTCCAATGGGGTTCCACCTTAGCAACATCCGGGTCTGTCTTCCAGATGTTATCAATCTGTGCCACCACTCGGATTGGGTGCCAAGAGCCGCTGCTCTGGCTGTCCCCAAAAACTGTATCACTCCCCGATCCGCTCATGCCCTTTAGCGACTTGACCATTCCAGCCTCGTCAAAGAGACCGAACCATGCATGTTCTCTCGCCTCCCCCATCGGAACCCTGCCAACTGCCTCAGCTATCAGTCTCCGCATTTTCGTAGCTCCCTTGAGGGGAGGGAAAAGGTCCTCTTGGGCTCTTCCTGAATCAGCCATGCGTCTCCAATCATCTATAGATAGGAGGCCTGTTTGTGCCAACTTTCCCCATGCTAGGCCCTTAAGTTGCCCTAGCATCGTATTGTCATTCATTCGCACATGAGGATTCCAGAATAGTGGTTGTCTAGTCCATTCGGTCAATGTCTCCGGGGTGTGCTTGACCAAATGCTGTCGTATATGGCACCATGCCCGCAAGATGGAGTTCGTGACCCTGTCCTCCGGATGGCAAGCCAGCCTGGGTGGGACTCCGCTCGTGCAGCACCAATTCAAGGAGTCAGGCCAAGGCCTACCATACTTGGGAGTCCCTACTTGCAGCCTGTTGCGAAGAAGTACCTTCCAGCACCCCTTACATGGCAGGAGGCAGCGAACCACCATTTTAGCCAGCAATGCATGACTCTGCATTAAGGGGTCTATGAGGCCAAGCCCCCCTTTGGCCTGCGGTTGCGTTAACCAACACCATGAGACTCTGGCGGCAGCCCTTGGGTTGTCCTTACCTGACCATATAAACCCCCTAATGGTAGCCTTAATCACGTGCAAACCTGCAGGGTCCATAATCCAGCATGAGACTGAGTGCCACATGGTAGCGAGCAGCACTTGGTTCGCCACAAGGACCCTACCAACGAAGGACAATTTAGATCTACTCCACTGGTTCAACTTCTTACTTATTTTGGCTTGTACGTGGGCCAATTGCGCTCCCTTGGGGATTGACCTCCCCATCGTAAATCCAAGGTACTTGAAAGTCGTCCCACTAGGGACCCACGTAAAATCGGCATGGGGTTGCCATCTTGGTGTCTCCTGTTCGCTGAACCATAGACCTTGGGTTTTATTCCAATTGATCTTGGCACCAGCCGCCTGACAAAAGTCCTCGACAAGATGTTCAGCCCGCTGTAAATTCTCCTCATCACCTTGCAAGAAAAGAACCGTATCGTCGGCATATTCAAATAACAACAAATCTTCAATCGCATTGGGGATGGGCAATCCCCGCAGCCCGCTAGTTGGTGCTTGTAAGTAGGCGGAGAAAGCCTCGGTTACAAAGAGATAGAGATATGGGGCTAGGGGACAACCTTGCCTCACTGAGCGTTGTAGTTGGAAGGCGGGTCCCCTAGATCCAGCCATCAGCATGCTACTCGTAGCTGTCCGATAGAGTGCAGAAGTGCAATTCCTCCATTTTTGAGGTAGGCCCAAAGCTCTCATCACATTTTCCAAAAAGGGCCATAACACCCTATCGTAGGCCTTCTCGAAGTCTAGCATCAGAATAGCCGAGCTCGATACGGAGCGACCGGCCAATGCCATAGCTTCCCAAAGAAGAAACACATTATCAAAGATACACCTGTTCTTGACAAACCCAGTTTGATTGTCGTGTATGATGTCCGGTAAGAAGCTTGCTAATCGCTGAGCTAGGACTTTGCCGAGTATCTTGTATGCCGTGTTAAGGATCGTGATTGGACGCCATTGGCGCAACTCTAGGCTTCGCTCTTGGGATTTGGGGATGAGATATATCATCCCCTCAACCAGACCAATCGACATCTTTCCTGAGGACCAAATCTCTTGGAACCCGGCTTCCAAGGACGGGATAACACATTCCCAATGAATCTCGAAGAAATCTCGTGAGAGACCATCGGGGTCGGGGCATGCACCCCTTCGCAATCCCCTAAGTGCCTCCGAGAGCTCTAAACGAGAGATGGGACTATCGAGCACAACTTCCATCTCTTGGGTTACCTTGGGGTGAATGCAAGACATCACTCGATCAACCAGCTCCGAGTTTTGCCTCACATGCATAGGCGTGAGGAGGTCACGATAGTATTGTGTTGCCATTTCCAGAACCTCAGTCTTGTCCTCCGTTATTGAGCCGTCTGGTTTGCGCAGCCCGTGTATACGTCCACCACCACCCTTGGGTGCTTTGTAGTGAAAGAAATGTCGGTTGACCTTGTCGTCTTTTCTAGCCCACCATGTTGCGTTTCTTCGAAACAACATTCGGTTCTTCTCCAAAGTCCTTTCCTGTACCTTCATCTTTGCTTCCTCTAGCTTAGCTCTAGACCATTTGCAACCAGGGTCTACCTGTAACAGCCGTTGCGTTGCCGCAACGGCCTTCCTTAATTTTGTTTCAATGGCTCTAACCTATTGGAGGGTGCGCTTGGTCTCTTGTTGTAAAAAGGAGGAGGAGAGGGCCAATTTTTTCTGCAGATCTTCGCTGGCTGATTCACTGCCCATGGTGTCCTGCCATATACTCTGTAAACCGGCCTTCACCTCTTCACTCTTCATGATCTTTATGAGGATCTTTACATTGAGACTGCCCTTGCTATCGTTGGGTGGGTTAAGGTCTAGTCTCACCGGCTGATGATCTGAAAAGGTAAGACCTGCCAAGATAGCGAGGGATGAGTTGATGTATATGCGGTCTAGCGGTGCAAGACTACCGCCCCTAGCATTCCCGGCGGCTCTAGAAAAGTGCAGCGAAGGGAAGAGCCCCATGTATCCTTCACCCCGATTTTGCCAATTAAGAAAGCCCATGAATCCAGCTCTGCACCATAAATAGGCCTCTGGGTCCCTCCTTTCCTATCTCCCAGGTGTTCAGTCATGTTCAAATCACCTGCCATTACCCAAGCCTCGACATTAGGTAATGTTGTCGCTAGCATCCTCCAAAAGATTGCTCTCTCGGGGGCTGAGTTAGGGGCATAAATGTTTAGCACCCCAATCTGTAGGCGATTCCATTTCAGAAGCACATATAAGGCCCGACCCTCCACCAGCGTGCCAGATGATGTTACTTCGTATCGGGCCTTATCGCTGATCGAGATGCAGACCCTTCCTCTTCGGTGGAGGTCACCCTGCGCAGCCGACCACCATGTGGTCCACCCACCCGACAAGGGGTTTACTAAGCTCTGAGTTCGCTCTTGCGAGAGGTGGTGTTCCTGCAAAAGCAATATGTCAATATGGCCCCCTATATTAAGGGGATTCAGCTCCTCCTGAAGTCTTCTACACTCTTGGTGTTGTCGGCCTCCACCAAGGCCCTGTACATTCCACGTTAGGATCCTCATCCGAAAATGGTGACGGTGGCGCCCATGTTCGGGCCGATCCCCATGTCATGGGGCAAACTAACACCTGTTTCGGGGGGTATGGTCTCCACTGCAGGCTGCAAATCCCCTACAAGATTCTCAGTCGGTCGTTCCTGACCCGCTTCAAATAGATCCCGCGATACATTTGTGCTCCGAAGCGGTGGCACAACTTGCATCCCTCTATCTAACAGAGTCGTCGCCAAACCAGGTGTTGGTCTTCCTATCTTACCCTTTTCTTTGTCCTTGAGCTTGCCCGTCCGGATCCACGATTTCACTAATCTGAGGCCACTACCACATTCACGTTCCAACAGGAGGGGGGGTTGTGCCAACTTCTCTTCCGGGGTGGACGGTACAAGTTGGGGTTGCATCTCCATCGAGGTGGAGAACACGAGTTCGGGCTCCCGCGGGGGAAGGCGTGAGGAGTCGCACGGGGACAACATTGCTGCCAACGCTGCTGGGTCGCCATCCCCTAACCCTTGAAGAAGTGTAAATCTGTTGGTAGCTCACCTGTAGGTCGGGTATCAATTATTATATAAACTACATCTATATGAAGTTAAATCAAGTATAATATAAAACTAATCATTAACAAGCCATGAATATGTTGGATTAATGTTAAAATCATTGGCTAATTAATGGCACCCATTTTGATATAGAACGTCTCACTCATTGGTTCTTTAATGCTCACCATTTTAAATATTAGACTTATCAATCATTGGTTAATTCATGCCAACATCTTTAATACACAACATTTGAGAGTCATAAAAATTGTTGCTTTTAGTAATCAATCATTGGCACATTCATGAACCTCTATCATTGTCTCCTTCATGACCTTTGAAGTCATTGCATGTTGTTATGACTATAAAAGATTGATCAATATGTTAGTTTGACTTTGTAATCATTAATGCAATCATAAGTTACTCTAGTTAATTTGACTGTGGTTACCAACTAACTATCCTCAAAGTTACCAACCTTGGTTAAGGTGACTATGGTTACTTTAACCAATGTGGTCAATCCCTATAAATAGGAAGACCTCGTCATATTTCACTCACAAGAGCGTACAGAGCACACAGAGCACACAAAGCACACAGAGCACAAAGCACCAAAGCGCGATCTCCGCCTCCACTGCCACACGATCAACCATGTCTTCAAAGAGAATCGAGCGCGAGGACTCCAGGTAGGCCTCTAACACTGTGGACATTTTTGTAAATATGTTTCGTCGCTCAAGAACTCGATACGCCGTATCGAGTTCCTGTATACAATACAAACTTTATACATGAACTCGATACGGTGTATCGAGTTCATAATTTTTTTTTGTTTTTTAAACGGGAACTCGATACGGCGTATCGAGTTCCCGTTTAAAACCTAAACTTTAAACACGAACTCGATACGCCGTATCGAGTTCGTGTTTAAATTCCAAACTTTAAACGGGAACTCGATACAACGTATCGAGTTCGTGTTTAAAGTTTATGTATCGAGTTCGTGTTTAAAGTTTGGATTTTAAACAGGAACTCGATACGGCGTATCGAGTTCGTGTTTAAAGTTTAGGTTTTAAACAGGAACTCGATACGCTGTATCGAGTTCTTGTTTAAAAAGCAAAGAAAGTAGAGGAACTCGATACGGCGTATCGAGTTCCCGTTTAAAGTTTAGGATTTAAACAGGAACTCGATACGCCGTATCGAGTTCCTGTATAAAAGAAGGCTCTGAGAGAGAAAAATTGTGTTTTTGGGGTAACAATTAATTATTGTGTGGAAAAGATATCAAATTGTCTGTCAAAATCAGTCTTTTTTATGTTGACTTTCCTTACTTTTAAAAAAAAACATGCTCTAATTATAGGTGTTTTATGACCTACTTTAGCTTAAAATAGTAGAAAATGATCCACAAATTGCCTTTACGATAGCAAATTCTCCTCAATATAGGTTTGGAATCTATATAAGTCATACCTACTATTTAAAAGAATATATAACCTTGTTTACTTATTACGATATATATTTTCTAGGTTGAATAGCCCTGCCTAGAATAGATTTTTGAATATAGGACTGCTAGTGAGAATTGTTCTTCATGTTAATATACAACCTTAATCTACGTGACCAGCTAACTTATGTTTTTGCATATACTTTCTTAAATAGGTCGTTTGAGAACCTGTCGAACCGACCCGTGAAGAAAATAAAGCTTCGCATACAGGGTTCTCCAATCGAAGCCCAGACCAAGGTAGCTCCGGAGACCATGAAGAGAGGAAAAAAGCTTCTCTTCAACGAAGAGACAAAATCTCAGCCACATATTGATGTTAGCCAAAAGAAACTTGTCGCCGCTACTGGAGGTGAAGACCTTCCTGACCGAGATCTAACGGACAAGGAATGGTGTATGCAATATGTCGACTCAAAGAAAAAAGTCGTATTGTATACAGCAAAGAAGAAGGGGGAGGGGCGGCTTGGAAAGGAAACCCCATTTATGTATGGTCGTATTCTACGATTTGACTACGAAGATGCAGATTCGGCCAACATACTGGTAATGATAGAGTGCTCCAAGGGGGTACGTAAAGTGTTCCGTTCAGAAGACCTTTTAGTAAAGGAATCTTGTGGGCCAGAAGCGTTCAAAAAAGATCTTGAAAGCTCACAAAACCTTATTGTTACCTTGAGGCCTTATATACAAGGCCATGTAACTCTAAGAGATGAAGTGCCCTCCCCATTGAAGGCCACAAAAAGGGTATCCAAAGTCCAGTCAAGACCACCAAAGAAGAAGACAACCAAAATGTCGGACACGGATTCAACAAGTGAAAACGAAGAGGAGGATAATAAGGGGACGCCAGGAGCTGAGCTGGCCTCGGGTGTTTTGTCATCCGAGCAGAATAAGATAAGGAGAGAGTTAATGCAACGAAAACTGGTCAGGAAAGGGCAAGTGTTTAATTTGCCTATAACACACATCCATCGGCCCCCTATTGATGAAAAAACAGGTCGACGACCACTTGAGATTAGAGAGCCACACTGCATGCATGTTCAAAATCTCAAGAAAAAAATGAAAATTAATCTTCATGCCATTGTGGTGCCTTTTATTGTTATGGTAGATCCTGAAGAATGTGAAACCATTGAAGATTTTGATATTAGAAAGCATGATCAATATAATTATTTTGTCATTGGTGGATCGCATTCAGCAGAGGCACGTCGGCAACTTGTGAGAGAACATCCAACAACTTTCTTCTTCAAGTATGCCGAGTGCAAAATTTATGTTGGGCTCACAACCGAAGAGGCTAAGCTGTTGGCATGGGACCATAATAATGATAATGACTATAGGCAGAAAATGTCGTCCATTGAGCGTATACGGTTCTTCCACCACGAGTATTTAGACGTGAAACAAAAGTTTGGTGTGAAGTTACATCCAGGCCTACGACGTCAATGTCTGCATGAAGTCGGCATTGTGGTAGATGATAATGTTAGGTTCGATGGTCTTCGAAAGTATGAGTCTTGGTTTCAATTGGCGTTTAGAGATGGAGAAGTATGGGACCTACAAGATCAAATCTTCTCAATGTGGGAGAATAAGGAGGTAAAGGGTCAACGACAAAAGAAATGTAAGGTTGACCCTCAACTAGAGTTAAAGTCACAAGCCGCCAAGAAAATTGACTTGACAATTGAAGAAGCGGCAGACGACATGAAGTTGTCTCTATGGAGAGCGATCAAGGTATTAAGGACGAGCAACTTCTTGTGTCTGTTTTGTCAAGGGTTGTGGCGAAAGATTTAAGCCTTGAAGAAATGGTCACTGAGTTCAATAAGTAAGTCTTTCAAATACTGAAATTGTAGTCTATCTGATGTAATTCAAAGTTCTAATCTTGATTTCTAATTTTACAGTCATAAGGTGTACATGAAGATCCAAGAAGTTATGATGAAACAACTTGGATGTATAACTTGGGAACAAGTGATTGAGGATTATCCTCTAACATCTTCATATAAGGCGTTATCAGAGTATTTTATTGCATTCAAGGATTGGGTTAGTATTCATGGTTTTTCATTACCCTTTCATCATATGTAGAGCTTGTATAATAATACCTGATGTCCTATTGCTTCTATTAGAAACCGTGTCGAGGCAAGAAACAAGGAGAAGTTAAGGATATACACGATTTCCCTACATCCTTCCTTGCACATCTCGAACGAGCCAGAAAAGAAAAGGATCGTCGCTTAGTCAAGGTGTACGAAATGGAGGAAGTTGGCTCCTTTAAAAAATTTAGCCACAAAAAAGATATTACGAGAGATCTTTACTACAATGTGGTTTGCGGTGATGTCGTCGACTTGATCCAAAAGGTGCCAAAGAAGGAATATACGCTAATGATTGCGGATATTCCTTACGGATTTCGAATGGCTGGGTCATCATACGACGATGAACCGTTTAGGTTTAAACAATTGGAGAAGATGGTCAAGGACTTCGTTGAGCTAACGACCGCATCCTTGTGGCGAATAGTTGTCTTTCATAGTATGGACCAAGGGTACTTGGTAGCTCAAGCTTTGAGATCTCGTTGCCATGGCATCGAGAACCTTGCATGGTAAGGATTATTTATAGGTGTCTTTCACTATATTGCATTTCTTAAGGTTGTTGAATCTATTCTTAACTCGATGTATTATTTTTTATAGGATCAAGACCAATGTAAATAGAGGGCCAACTTTTCGGTTCGTTAATGCCATTGAATACATAACGGTTGGCTACTTCGATGAAATTAAGAAACAGAGAATCAAAGAGCATTCTAATGAAGTGGGAGGTTCAAATCTGTTGGTATATCCAGCAGTGACACGGAAATTGCGACATGTCACCACGACAAAACGGGGAATTGTCAACCCATACCAAAAACCTCAACGACTTATGATGCGCTTGATCGAGATGTTTTCTGTCAAAGGAGACTGGATATTAGATCTCTTTTCTGGCACAGGTATTCCTCGAACTAGGGTAACGATCTTGAGATAACCAATCCCTTTTTTTTTCGTTTGACAACTAAATCTTCTTGTTACTTACATCACAGGAACTACGTCTGCATGTGCATTGAAGCTTTTTAGAAATACAGTTGCATTGGAGAAGGACGAGGACCAAGTTATATTTATTAATATGCGGATTAAGGCTTTGTGGGAGTGCCCAGACCAGGATGAGGAGGTCGGTGCAAAGAACCTCGCCAATACAGAAAGGTTTCAACCTGCTTCGCGAGAGCCTATTCCTCCATTAGCCGGCGAACCGGGGGAGCTAATAGAGCTTGATGATGAGCTTATAGAAGATATTTCGTTGGCTCGGCTAACAGGGGAAACCAATGCACGTATAGCCGAAGACAGTTCTACACAAGATGATGAAGAAAATGACGTTGATGAATTGATTGCTATGTAATAGAATCTATGAAGAAAATAACACTGACGATTTGTTAGGATTTCACATTATTAATACAAATTTTGGGTTTTACCTAGTGGGTTCTATTCTTTATAATCTTCTATATGTTTCAATTTTATTTTTATATACTTGGTTAGTAGATTTATGACATTGGTTTCACCGCGTGCATAGCTGACTACCAAATTTATGGAGAAACATGAACTAGTTTAAATTGAGGCTGATTTTGGTTCAAGCTAACCTTAACAGAACATGGCCCTATAATTGTTGCCATGACTGTCCATGTTGTTATTATGGATCTTTGTCTTCTATTGTTAAAACTATTATATTTCTATTCCATTGCTGCTTAGATTGTGTAGTGTGTTGATAATGGTTCCAGTTGCATTATCGTTCGGAGTTTGATCCTGTGTGAATCACCTAAGCAATAGAGTAGATCAATTTTAAATACAGGTATGAAAGCCTAATAGGTTAGTTATTTCCACGACATTATCCTAAAGTTCACTGCCTTACATTGTCCACAATTATATACATATGGTTTGATCCCATATGAACAAACTAAGGAATAAATTAGATCAACTTTAAATACAAGTATTGAATACTTTAATAAGTTAGTTATTCCAATCACTTATCCTAATGTGCACTATCCTACATTTTCCACAATTACATACATGCACGTATGGGTCAAAGTATAAATTATAACTCATTTTATTAGTATGGATACAAGTACACCTGATATTTTTGTAAAACTTACCTAATTAATATAAGTCTTTAAGTTAGTGTTTCCCTTGTCGCACAGTAGTGACATATTAAGCCATAGTTGAACTTTATTATGCCTACATTAACTTATCAACGTGTCTAAACTTGCATGATTTCTAATGATCTCCACTCGTAGATCTATCATGTATTTTTATATTTGCAAATTCTCATCAAGTTGAGGAACATGTGATACTAGTGCATCCAATTTTTGTAAGGGTGTATTTGCTTCGTTTTAAGAAGATTCTACAAGTGGAATGCGCAATCCTTCCACTTGTGAACGCGAACGTGTTAAAAGGACTATCTTGTTGATGTATGCTTGGAACTGTTATAAGCAAACTCCAAAATTGGGAGATAATGTTCCCACTTTGTTGGTTTTGCACCAACATATGCTCGAAGCATGTCCTCAATAATTTGATTTGCTCGTTCCGTTTGTCCATCGGATTGAGGATGATCTGTGGAGCTCGTGCTCAATGTAGTTTCTAACTTTGTAAATACTTGCGTCCAAAAGTCATTAGTAAACTTTGGATTAGAGAGGTTCATTAAAGCTTGTGATGCCTCGGTTCGAGATGGAGGTTGCAGAAATTGACCCTTGAAAACTGTGACAAAGTTTGTGCAGGTATCAGGCAATTTCCCCGTAGTGCGAAGCCCACGCCACAAGGCAATGGCCTTACCCCCTAGTTCTCCACCAACATATGCAATATTCGTACTATCTGGCTTGGGATAGAGTTCCATATGAGACTCCCATCGACCCAGCCATGTGCAGACTGCTTCTTCGGTTCTTTCCTTTTTTTTCTCCCGTAAATGGCTTTACAACAAACAATGGTTCACCTTCACGCTCATCGGGTCTATTAGTATCATGTTGTATACTAATGACACATGCCTCGAGAGCACTATAAAATTGCCGGAGTTCAGAAATCTCAGGCAAGGTAGAATTAAGGAAATTTTGTATTTGTAAAAAATAAGACTCAATGAGGATTGGCCCAGGAGGATTTCCTTGAATTCCTTCCGTTTGGGTGGATGCCATTGAGTCATTATTATGAGCCATTGATGTTTAGCTTGACCTTGACTTCAAGGAACTCGAATGGTGATTGTTGCAAAAATTGTTGTTGCATTTTGTCATCATCCCCAGATGAGCCATAACCTCTCCTTACGTATAGATTTCGTTTTCATCTTTAGGGTTTTTTGACTTGAAATCAACACTACAGAGCTTGTGATCTTGAACACATTTTATGGGTGGAACCTTGTATAATTTGAAGTTTAAAGTTTGGTGTGATTTGAATTTTGAAGTTTTAATTTGTATGTAATTGAAAGTATTTGGTTTTTTTAGTGGCTAATATTTTGGTGGATGTCGTACTTGTTGTTTTTAGGTTCGGAAGAAGATTTTGCGTGTGTTTTAAATTGAATGGTATGGTGGAAGTTTTATATATGTATTTTAAAACTCAAAAGATTTTTTATTTTTTTTTCCAAAAAAACACTACTTTGCATTACTTAGCAAAACTCAAAAGATTTTGATGTCACGATTTATTTATTTTTATACTTATAAAAAAAAATTGGGTGGATATGGCATTGTTGCAAATCTGCATGAATGTGGAAGGAAGGAAGGAAGGGGGCGATTTCAGTAGAAGGAGTGGCGAGCAATGAATTATATATATATATATATACACACACACAGGCATACAGGTGCATACATATACTGTTATACATATGTATATGGCGATGGTGGAATGTGCAGGAGCGAGTGATGGAGGTGGAGGTGGAGGTGGAGGTGTTTAGGAAAGGAAAGGTGCAGATCGAGGGAGTGATTTTGGACGCAGAATTTGCATGCCATGCCATGCAATGCAATAATACAAATGCAAATGCAAGGCAGCGCACATAAATCTTGGAGACAAAGCTCCATCCATCTATCCATCCATGGATCCACCCGTGTTATTATATATATGCATGCATGCTCCTCCTCCTTCAGCCCTGAAACTTAAGCATGGTGGTACTTAGTACTTCAGAGCAGGAGCTCCAGCCCACTAGGACATTAGAAACGAAGCTTAGACTATACTTTTATAACTCTACTTTTATCATTATGGTCGGCCGTCTGAATTTTTGTTTAGCTTAGACTCTACCTTTTTTCTTCATCTCAATCTCACGTTGTAGGCAACAATCCATATTCTGAGTAACTTCAATGCAAAAGAATATGTAACATTGTTCTCTTTGAATTCTTTTAAAAAGTGGCTCACAAATATGACTATGGCATCTCACCAATCAGACTTAGTGCATAAATAACTAAAATATATCTGTCTCCTCAACTTTGCATATAATTACACCGCATTGAATCCAATCTCTTCAACCAACAACAAATCAATACCCCAATTAATTATCTCCTTTCATTCAATACCATCTTCCTTTTATCTTCATCTTAATATTTTTTCTGTTTTTATTCACGTGTGAATTATGGAATTTGAATTTCTCTGGGTATTCAACAAGTACATGAAGGCTTCGTGTTACAATTACAAATTTTGGATCCATGTTTTAGAAAGGTAATAATGATTATATAACTGGTTGAACCCAGTCATATCATCACTCTCAAGATGAACCCAACCTTATTTAAAAAATGCATGCGGGAGACTTCTGCCATCAAGTGCAATGAAGTGCTTATTACATTGAAATGAGAATCAGACGTGAAAACTGGTCATTTGAATAATATATTGTACATTTGCACATTGCCGAAAAAGAGCTCAGCAAAATTAATTTGAATCTTGCTCTCATCCATACATCAAATCTTCGCTCAATCAAGCCTTCACTTTCTTAGCAAGGAGATCTGATATCTGATTTGTGTAAAAATCTGGCTGAATTTCATTTGCAGGATCATTCAACATCCCTAGTGTTGTAACACCTGTATGCTTCCAAACTTTTAGAACTTAACAATATTCCATTGCTATCAGACAATCTAAATTACATAGACGGTCTTGAGACAAAAACCTGAGAGAACAAGAAGTGTCTTGCAACCACCATTTTGACCAAATAGGATATCTGTATCGAGCCGGTCCCCCACCATACATATCTGAGACTTGGTAATGCCAAACCTGCCAGAAGAAAATCTTTAAGAGAAGCTTGAAGAGGGTGTAATTATATGTGGCAAGAATATTCAAATATGAGTTATGAGTTATATAGGCGTGAGAAAAGATTTTGTACTCTTTAGATACATAATCCATCATGAATGTAGATGGCTTGCCCACAACTATTGGTTCTTTCCTTGTGGACCCCTTTATTGCACCAACCATGGAACCCCCACCTGTTCACCATATTTTGATGTCAGAAAGAGAAGGAAACTATTTAATAGATCCCTCACAACTACTGAAAAAAATAGGAGAAAATACCTGCCCACTCTTGAGCATCTGTAAGATGAGTGACTGCATCACAATTGGTGGCTATAAAGAGACATCCTGGATTTTCTCTAATACAAAGGGTGCCATATCTTTATTAAGAAAAAAGAGACTAGTGTTAGAAAAATGATATCCATAGGCACTTGACCATGAAAAAACAAGACACTTATCACCCACTGAAATTTGTAGTAATTGATGTATCTGTCAAAACCGACAACTACAGCTCCTACCTGCCCAGCAATGAAAGTGCCACATTGAATAAGAATAGAAGAACAGATACTAGGGTGAAGGTATAACCTTAAAGAAGGAACCTGTCATACATCATGATCGTGTTCCATAAGAGTACCAGGAGACAAATCAATCTTCTTTTCACCATCATCCTATGAAAAGTCCAATAGAAAAGCTCATTATGAGCTGTAGCTTAACCTTATACTTTGTTCTATATAAAAAACCTTTAAGAAAACATGAAGTATGCATCATAATTCATCGACCCAAACCAAGAGTGTAACTACTAGAAAATAGCTTTGTAATGATTACTAGGTACTTGTACTGATGTAACCTAGTCATTCTCATTTGCATATTCTTGCTCCTCATGATAAATAAATGGATTTATGTCAACCAACTGAATTCAAACATTGGATTTTCAATATCATCAGAGAGACGTTATGGTTGATGAAGGATGAATATGCTATTGAGAATTGCTAAAAATGTGTGTATGCTATCAGACATTGCCACATAAAAGGAGACACGTGGTTACATATACAAGCTAGTACAAAGAGGGGATCTCCATCCCAAACTCCTTGCATAAGCAGATGCCAACTGCTGATTGAAGTTTCAAACCAGTTCTATATGATAGCAATAAAAAACAATCCCAGTCTAAATTTGAAATCAAGTGATCAACTTTACCGAACCCCCAAGATAGTTTATTCCAGCTAGCTCCAGCTCTTTCAAAATTCCAACTTCACCAATAACATATACCTGAAACAAATACATCCCAAATTATAGAAATTCAAAAGCATCGAATTAGATAGGCAGACGATGGACAGGCACCTTCTTCTCAGAAGGGAAGTTGATAGATTTAAGATATGCAGCTGCTGCAAAAGATGACGCAAAAATCTCCTCCTACAGTTCATCACAGTAAAAGAATAAAAACAGCATGAGGTATAATAATTAAGAAACTTGAGAAAGTAACACGGAAACAATTACTCACTTCGCTCACACTCAAACCTAGAGTCTCAAATTTCTTTCCATACTGCTTCCTGGATTTTGTCGAATTATTTGTAACAAAAACAAGCCGTTTTCCCTGAAAAAATCCATGATTTCATTAGAAGATATGCACAAGTGCTTACATTCTCCAAGCCACTAAACCTGTTTATTAACATAAAACTTGTAGATAAGAGTACTAACCAAATCTCGCAACATGTCGAGGGTTTCTGGTACACCATCAATCAAAGTATCACCCTTCCAAATAACCCCTGAAACGATCAATCAAACCTCCCCCCGTGACTTGCAGCATTGCAATATGAAATACACTAAAAACTAAGGAACAAAAGCCAATGCAATAAAGACCTAAGACAATGCCATTGCACATAAATCTAAGCAATTAGAAAATAAACAATGCAGTTACAGTTCTGTGTTCTTGTGCAAAATAGGTCAAAGCAGATCTCACATAATATACTTATATAGATAGATAGATACACAGGATGCCCACCTTCAAAAAAATTACTCTTGGTAGATGGCGATTCAGGCGAGTGGAACCTAAATACAATGTCGAGAAAGTAGGTGGACTTGTAAAATTTAATGGCAGTGATATATATACATACGCACATATGCATGCATGCATGTATGTATGTATGTACATAAGGCCACTCTATATATGAGCAAAGACACAAAAACCCATCGTTCTAGAAATGAAGCTAGATCTGGGGATCAATGTAGTCATGCTCATGTGCACATTCCCCAGCTCATGGGGCCCCTTCTGCACAGCACTCAGCACAAGTGTGCCAAATAGCATATTCTCATACAATAATGTACATGGAGCACTGCTCAACAAGGAGATTAGCCCAGCTCTCTGGCAGATACAGGACAGGGAGGCATAAAATGCTCGTGAATCATGGGATAACATACAATGTGTGTAGAAGGCAAACATAGTTGGATTCATATATTCTGACTATGCCAGATACGTGGACAGCCAGAAATCAACATGTGGGTATGTTTTCTAGTTCATGGTGGGGCAATATAATGGAGGTCAAGGCTTTAGGAGTGTATAGCTGTTCCAAAAACAGAAGCAGAATACCTCACAGCCAGCATGCATGTAAAGAAGCATTGTGGCTTTCACGCTTAGCCGTGGACATGGACGCTGAAATCCAACGCTCTACAGAAACAGTTAGCCTATAATTGTGCCGGAAAATATTCTGATCTTTTACACAAAAACAAAGAATATAGAAGAGATTCACAATTTGGTTGGAGATTGTGTTGAGAAGAATCAGATCACTCTATGAAGTTGCATATGCCAGAAAATACCATGGATGCACTAACAAACCCCATGATCCACTTCCACTATTGTTGTGGATTGATGCCAATCACTAATCCATTTTCTATGGAACCTTTGTAGGATGCCCATCAGGTGGGAGATGTAAACCATCATATATCCGATACACTCAGGTGGCAAATCTAGTCTATTGACAGGTACTATTCGCCTATGGAATCTTTGTAACATGCTCAATGGGTGGGAGATGTTTACCATCATATATCCAGTACATTCAGGTGGCGAATCTAGTCTTCATAGGTCCTATTTGCCTATGGAATCTCTGTAGCATGCCCATCAGGTGGGAGATGTATACCATTTTATATCCAGTAGGACACTCAGTCTATTGATAGGTATTATTTGCTACTTTTACTCGTGGCTGTGTGTTTGATCTATGGTGGAAGTAAGTTGTAACTAGTACGCACTATGTGGAAAAGCCAAATGGCTGGACTAGTGAGGACCCACATACTCTAACTAGACGAAATTATAATCTCGGGCTTGAACAATGGTCTCGTATATATTTGTGACAGTTGGAATAAGAAAAGAGATAGCTTTACCACAACAACTCCACCCATTATGTCATGTGTGTATGGGCGATGCAATTTCAGATTTTTGGCCCTTTTGGTCTTAAGCAAGGATGTCCACTCTTACCAAATCTATTTGGTCTATGGCATATGCATTGATAAATCAGAACAAACGATTACCAAGTTTATAAAGGAAGAAAGCCTTGAGGAAGTTGTCATCGGGAATATAGTCATCATCCTTCTATTGTTTGCAAATGTTGTTCTTTTTGCAAATACTTTAGAAGATGCACAAAAGCTTAAGAGGACATTAGAAGAGTTTTGCATGCATACTAAGTTGAGTGTAAATAGCTCAAAGACAAAGATTATGCTTGTGATGAGCCAAACTAAGGATAAACAATGCATAATGTACAATTATGAGCAACTTGAAACCATGGAATGCTTTAAATACCTTGGCCTTGAAGTTCCCTCATATCATAGATGAAATCTATGTCCTATCCGTCGCTTAGCAATAGAAAGAGAGCATATTATGCATTTGAGTTCATATGTAATAGTGGAGAAATTAAAATGGTGGGTCTTCAAGAAATACCTTTTTGACACTTTGGCAACATTGGCACTATAAATTATCAATCTTCCCTCTTTCTTTCTCCTCTCTTTCTATCTATCAAGTAACTATCAATTATCCAATGGGTGCTATTCTAGAACTCCAGCCATGGTCTACAAATGTATATATCGTGTAAATAATCCAGAAATTTCAGTGACAAGTTTGCGTTGCAACTTAAACTAGATCTCTTGTAATTGGGGACCAAAGGAGAAAATTTGATCCAGGGAAAGTGGAGATTACAATCAAACCCCATTAAGCCACTTAATCAGCTAAATAGACAGTTTTTTACAAGTCACTTTGAGGAAAGATGATGAACCGAAACTTACCATCACAATCAAAGATGAAGGTTTCCACAGAATTGATAAGGTCATCGACGTTGGTAAGGGGAGGTGCCGGTGCCTTACCTACAAGAAAAACAGAAAAAAGAAAGTTATAAAGAAAGAGAAATGATTTAAAAAATAAGATCAATTCAAAATCAATGATTTCTAGAGAGTGTATGGAATGCCGTTTCATGCTAAAGAACTCTTAAGAATATATGCAAATTGCATTATAATCCAAAGGTTGCATAGGATTTCATTGGGGAAGGCATTTCAAACTAACGATCTCTTACAAACTTACGAAAGGTATTTCAGAACTCGAGATTCTTAACAATGTCAGAATTTTTGTTTTCTTGCTAAAGATATCTAACCAATACATGGAAAAAGCATTCAGAAACCAATCTTTCTTAAGAATGTATGGAAAATGGCCTTTCAAACCAAAATCTCTGAAGAATGTGTGGAAAATGCATTCCAGAAGAATTGATGGAGAAACGATTTGCAAAGCAAACATTTCTTGAGCATTGATGGTCTTTCTTAAGAATGTAAGGAAAACGGCCTTTCAAACCAAAATCTCTGAAGAATGTGTGGAAAATGCATTCCAGAAGAATTAATGGAGAAACAATTTGCAAAAGCAAACATTTCTTGAGCATTGATGGTCTTTCTTAAGAATGTATGGAAAACGGCCTTTCAAACCAAAATCTCTGAAGAATGTGTGGAAAATGCATTCCAAACTATGGATTTATGAAGAATTAATGGAGAAACGATTTGCAAAAGCAAACATTTCTTGAGCATTGATGGAAAATGCAACCAAATGTGAATCCTACCTGTGTTAGTGGCCATGGCCCTTGCAGATTGAGACAAAGAACGGCTGCGTAGGGTGAAGAATGTGCTCCGTCGGTTGGATAAGAGAGAATTGCGATTAAAATTGTGAGGTGGGAAGAACCGCAGATTCTGCAGCGACGACGACGATGAAGAAGAAGAAGAAGGAGATGAGAGTGAAGAAGAGATGATGTTTCTGATCAACAGCACCATGATCCTCTCTCTTCCTCACTGGAGGTGCCGATCAGTTTTCTTTCTTCTGATTTGGGGAGGGGGCAGAGCAGCTCCAGTAGAAAGGGATTTGGATTTAGTGTTACTCTATATATACAAAGCTCTACTGAGGTGATCTCCAACCACAGCCTTTCATGGTTTGTGGCCACAGTTTCTTCTTCTTCTTCTTCTTCTTCTTGGGAAGTTGGTTTGTAAGGACATAATAACATTTTCTAGTATTAGAGCCCTTGTCCATGGAGCACACCCGAAAGATGTCTCTATCGGGCGGCGGTTGATAGTTCACTTCTTCGCAATTCATTGATCGAGCGTACTTGGCATCGATTTACTTTTTTGTGAAGAAGTTTAAACGGTAGATTGGTACGGATTAATCGTAGTTTGAACTCATTTGTCGAGGATCACTCTCTCTTGTCTTGGTGCACCGTCAT
This sequence comes from Azolla caroliniana, assembly GCF_043228905.1. NCBI lineage: Eukaryota > Viridiplantae > Streptophyta > Polypodiopsida > Salviniales > Salviniaceae > Azolla > Azolla caroliniana. Next base: position 6,490,941 of record NW_028230441.1, on the reverse strand, counting down.
CATCTTATGTCTATCCGCCAAGTGTTGCTAAACATTAGGGGTGTTACCAAGTTTTAGGGTTTCATTTGTTGCCATTGTAACTTACTTAGATGATGATGGCCTTGCTCTCCGACTATCCAATAATATATCGTCACGTCTCCCATGCCCTTTGCTTATCCCTCAATTTCACACATCATATCGACCAATGTATTGAACTCGTATGCCTCTGTTACACGTGTACATGTGGAGGCTAGCATAGTCCTCATTGGTTGCTACATCGATTGAACGATCCAAAGACGGCGATTTTCTCAAATTTCGTTGTATTTGGTACTTTCTCCCTTTGTATTGCCAATGTCCCGCTTGTTTGCGTGTTATTGTTGTCTTTATTTTGACATTTAAGGTCGATGATATATGCAAGTTCACCCAAGCGAATCCTCCTTTTCACGTTGAGTATGATATATAGATGACAATATCAAAGGAATATTGCATCATGTTAAATGCATGCCATTGGAAAAATCTCATGTCTATGTTTCACAAACCCAATGCAATTATAAATGAACATTCCCTTTCCCATGCCATCGTGGATAAATACAAATTGATGTCGATGTTGCTTAGTCAGTGTGGACATAATTGTAGGGAATGGAATATCGATCACATTAGGAGTATGCCTCTTTGGAAAAGTTCGTGTAGACAATTCATAAAGTGATGATCACAAATGTTCGTTTAAGAAAAAAGGGGAAGTTGTACTCCATTAATTTTACAAAACATAACCATTCTAGTGGATTTATTGATTGGTCTATCACTGATGTGATCGATTGTTCAATGGAGTACTTTCAACCGTAGAGGTTTACTTCAATGACATGTATTCTCATGCAAAGCATGGAATGAAGAGCAAAATTATCAACATGAAAGAGTTATAATTGATCAAGTGTGCAATCAACACTCGAGAAACAAATACAAAATACTCATGGTCACATCAATGTAACCATACAATATTCGATGCGACAAATCAACAGAGCGAGTGTGCTCTCAATGGAATAGGCAATCGTGAGAATAACAAAGAAGCTAATAATATGCAAAGATCAAATGGTGACGGCAGGCGATGTGTGTGTGGGTGCAATGTGTGGAGGAAAACTATGCAACTTAATGGAATAGGGGCATGCAAAGCTTACAATGGGAATGGAATGGAGTGGAGGAAGGAAGGTGGTGGTGGTGCTACTAAATAAACTCCATGTCCTAAAGAAAACCGAGAGGCCGGAAAAACGAGATGGAGGAACAGGGAAGAGAGAGAACGCAGCAGAGAGCCACCTCAACGACACAACAGGGGAACTCTAAAGAAGCAGCCCCGACAACTGAATCTGAGGAGCGGCCTCTACCGATCGTATTCTCGACAGAAGAAGAGGCTGAATTCAAATCAGAGATTCAGCGCCTAACTCAACTCTCGGTGATCTGCAGAGTGGTGGGAGCTCGGCCGAATAGAGGTGAGTGTAAAGATTACAAGCATCTATGCATGGATTAATTGGTAGAATAATAGATGTCCAATTCATGGGACGAGGATTTTATCATGTGGAATTGGATACAATCGAATCAGTGGGAATAATGTTGGAGCATAGTCCTCTTGATGTAAGAGGTGCCCGTGCATTTGTGATGCCTTGGAAACAAGGTTTTAATCCGGTGGAGGCAATACGGAAAGGAGATCGGATATTTCCGTTAACGATTGTCTTCCCGGGATTACGTAAGGAGTATTTACCGATGCTTGAAGCAATAGCTTCAAGGATCGGAACTGTAGTGAGGGTCCAAGAAAGTATGGCTATGCGATTAAGTAAAATGTCAGGATTTCCGTCAGCCCGAATCTTGGTAGAATCACTCGAAAACTTACCGACAAAGGTAAGGCTACCAAATGAAGAAGGGGATTTTATAGAACAAAAGGTGGAGTTTGCCGGGCTCCCTGGACAATGCTTCTATTGTCGGCAAATGGGACATTTAGCCAAGAATTGCCCAAGGAGAAATATTAAATTTGGGGAAAAAAAACGTTGTTGCGAATATTGTAAACAAGAAGGGCATGAGGCAGATAAATGTCAAGAGAAACTAGCCTCAGATTGTATGGGTGTACGGGCACAAGGGGAAACAAGAGACACTCAATGGATAAATGTAAAGGCTAAGCATGGATGCAAGACACGTACGGTGCCTATGCAAGAGACGTGTCTCACCCCTAATGCGTATAATGCATTGGACATAGAAATTGATACACAAGAACAACCAACATCCACTACTGAGATAAGGGGGAAAATTGTTAGTACCATCCAACCAAATGATGGATGTGTCAAGGCAAAAACATTTCGTTCAAAAAGAACAATACAATCACAAAAATTGGATAATGCGATCACAATAAGAACATGTGGGATGTTGAAGGAGGATACCGGAAATGGTGGCTTTTCCATACTTGATTATGCAGCCCCCTTTGGGCATGAGTTCACAAAACATTTGGGTGTTAAAGATGTTCATGAACCCAATGCAATAAGGGTCCATGTTTTATTTAGACAAAAACAAGTGGAAAACTCATTGGTCGGTTATTCCTTTCCATTATGTGGTTATGAGAGAAATGACATATGGAATCAACCGAATGTTATGTTGGCCATGAGAGGACAAGTTTTGTATTTTGCCAAATACGTGCAAAATCCTCAATTGGGGGAAACAATATTGAGGGGGTTAGAGAATGCAAGTTGTTTAGTGGTTCCGTATTTGGATGCAATGAACCGCAAGCATGTTGTATTGGATGTACCTTCCGATATATTGTTTGATTTTGGATATGTTTATATTCATGAAGATGATGTGCCGGAAAGCCAAGCCAAGGCTCGGGCCCATCATCATTGGAGATTCATTAAAGAAGGTTGTGACATACTCAAAAGCCAAATGGTGATTATGGGAGATGGGGGTGGCGTAAGCTCCGTGGAACCATCCTCTAAGACTCGTAGGATCGGGTCCGGTTCGGCCTCTAACAATTGTTGATGAGGCTCCTCACATGGAATGTTCAGGGCTTGGGAGGTCCCTTATACCGAAGATATAGAGGTAGGTTAAGGCAGGAATTACAAAAGTGTCTCACGAATGGATCGTTGGACATTATGATGTTTCAAGAACATCATTTGAATGAGCAAAGAATAAGGAACTATGGCACTATATTACCTGGTAGTTGGGAGATGTTTTGGTCCCCGGCTATTGGCACTAGTGGTACACAAGGCGGGGTGTGTATGGCAATTGCACATCATTGGAAATCAAGTATTATATGCAAAGAGATCATTGTGCCAGGAAGAGCACAATATATTGTATTACAAGATTTACATACAACTTGGGGTTACTTGAATATCTACGCGCCAAATCATGCATCGGCTAGGAAACACTTTTGGTGTGAAATTACAAATGCATTACCAAATGTGTCTCATTGGTGTGTTGCAGGGGATTTTAATATGCTTGAGGACCCAGAGGATAGGAAAGGTGGGAGTGTTTCAACAATTCATGGGGAGGAATTAGCAGTATGGGAACGAATGTGTTTGAAATTGAGTATTTTGGATGCATGGCATATGCCTAATGTTTATAGATCTCAGAATTCCTTGAGTTTCTCACGTTCGGATAGGAGAATAGTTGGAACCAATCTTTCAAGATTGGATAGATTTTATGTGGGGGAGGCCTTTGTCTTAAATGGGGGAAATATCACTATTATGCCAGGCACAACTTTCTCTGATCATGCTCCTGTTATATTGAGAACCTTTGGGCAATCGAAAAGGGAGTCCATACGATTTAGGATACCCGAAAAAGTAATGTTACATGATAGATGGTATAATCAAGTGACAGATATTTGGCAGAACAAAGATAATATGGATGCTCCCATTACAATCAAAGTGGCTTGTGCTTTGACGGAGATATCACAATATTTTGCGTTAAAATCAAGATCTGAATATATGGAATATCTGGAGAAGGAAAGAAGGATGAGGGCAAGATTGATATCTTTGCAAAGATTGCAACAGGGTCGACCAGAGTGTGCGTGGATAGCTTCACATCTTGAAGAAGCCCGAAAACAAGTTCAACATATGGAAGAATGTCGTAGTCAATTTAGGTATCACAATTCTGCTTCAAGATGGACGCAAATTGGGGATAGATGTACAAAACAATTTTTTAATATTAAAGGCCCCAAAAGAGTCTCTAATGTAACCTGTTGTTTGCGGAATGAAAATGGCGAACTTGAAATGGATCCAAATGTTGTGCGGGTAATTGCCACGAAATTCTACGCTACCCTTTTGTCAGAAGAGCCTATCTCTGAGGAGATAAGCCAAAATAGAATGAAGGTCTGGGCGGAAATTCAACCCAAGGATACTCAAGCAATGCAAGATTCATTGTTGTCACCTATTACAGAATTGGAGTTGGAACAAGCGCTACACTCTTTATCGGACAATAGTTGTCCTGGAGTGGATGGACTTACACCTAAATTCTACAAGAAATATTGGGGGATACTGAAGAAAGACTTAAAAGATGCTTACCAACATATGTTTGAAAGTGGAGAGATGCCCATGTCGTTATCTGAGGGGCTTATTTATCTTATACCTAAAACAGAAGGAGTTTCAGAAGATATTCGTAAGTGGAGGCCAATCACCCTCTTGAATACTAGTTATAAGCTATTTGCAAAGTTGCTTAGTTCTCGGTTACAAGAGGTATTACCAAAGATAATTCATTGTATCGCAAACTGGTTTTATGAGGGAAAGGAGTATTATGGATAATGTTTTTACATTTTGGGAGGCTACTGCAGTAGCGGTAAAAAACAAACAAAATCTAGCCGTGTTGCTTTTAGATTTTGAGAAAGCGTATGATAGGGTTGACTGGAATTTTTTGGAAGGTACTATGCATCACTTGGGCTTCAACACGGCATGGATTAAAGGTGTTTCTTGTCTTTATAGAAATGCACACAGTCAGGTGTTGTTGGCAGGTGGAGTAGGACCTCGTTTTAACATTACTCGATCAGTTCGCCAAGGATGTCCACTTGCACCATTTTTGTTCCTTCTGTTTGCGGAAGCAATGCATGCATTTATATCATCACAATCTATAGGCTTGCGTGGTTTGGCAATGCCAATGCATGGACAAGATATATTGGACTCGGAATTTGCAGATGACACTGCATTATATGTGGATGTGACTCTAACGAATTTGCAACAAGTACAAGGGGCTTTGTCACAGTTTTGTATAGCGTCTGGAGCTAAGTTAAATTGGGAGAAAACTGTTGCATTTTGGGTAAGCAAGGAGCCGCCGCCTTGTTGGGCACCGCATCATACTTTCCAATGGACTCAAAGAGGAGTTGCGGTTCGATATCTTGGAGTGCAGGTTGGGATTGATTTGGTTCCAGAATTACATGCTGCACCATTACTATTAACTTTGAGGAAAAAATTATTCTTGTGGAGTCATGCTAAACTATCTTTGGCCGGTAGAGTGATAGTTGCCAACCATGTGCTACTATCTACGGTGTGGTATATAGCCTCATCTTGGATCTTTTCAAAATCGTGCATTGGACAAATTCGAAGGCTGGTTAGGAATTTTATATGGGCTGGGGAAGATAAGAGTCATGTAAGAGCGAAGGTGGCTTGGAGTACATTGATAACCCCAAAACAATACGGTGGTTTGGGGATTATAGATCCATTAGACCAATGCATGGCCTTGTTAGCAAAACTAATAATTCGTGGCCTTTTACTAGGACATGCTCCTTGGAAGCAATTACTTATGCAAAGATTGTATAGTTGTGCTCCGTCGATGGGTGGATTATGGGCTGATAGCATAAGGTGGATTTTTATACCAGACAAGAAACATGTTATGTCTAGGAATTGGGAAGACAAATTTTTTAATGGTCTTCTACGAGCATGGGAGCATGTACATAAAGGGTTGGAACATGGTGTACCAACATGTGAGGAGGAATACTTGAGACAAAACTTAGTGTGGAATCCGAATATGCGTTTGCCATCAGGGCACATGTTGGGGTCCCGAACGCGATTGGATTGGGCCAAGCTCGATGTAGGGCCTGGAGCGTCCGTTGATGCATGGAAATCATTTCATACTCTGAATATAAATGACAGATCAGAATTCTTGTCTTCCTTGAGAGGGGGGCTGATTATGTGGGACCAAGTGCAGTCAGTTTTGGGGCACTATGACGTTACGATATGGTCCTTTAACCCTCCCAAGTGGGAAGGAGCATTTACGAGGCTTCAAGTGCTAGTGGGGGTAAGGGGACATTTGTCTTGCGGACGATGTCAAGACTATGAGGTGGAGGAAGATGGCAGTATAAGTAGTGCAACGATACAAACAGAGATCTTGCAATATGCTACATTTTCTAAAATAAGGGTCCTTGCTTATGACGGATCTAAGTGGCTCATCGACCCACAAGTTGAGGCGGTCAAGGAGCATTGGAAACTGACAGTTTTTGAAAAGAAACCTTTGATAAGGTTGCAATGGGATCCGGGAGAATTTTGGTGGAAAGATCCGTTTGATCGTATGGAAAAAAGGTATGGTTTTTTTCAGTATTCAGTTAAGATGGGACGACACATTTTGGCAGCTCAACGTAGGACTACACCACGAGCTAGTCAATTTTGGAACCACCAAGGGATCACATCGGAATTCCTAACAAAGTTTTGGGGAACATTATGGAAAAGGAAGCAAGATATGAAAATAAATGTCTTCCAATGGTTAGTAATACATAGAGCATTGCCAATTGGCCAATGGTTGCAACAATCAGCTGCACCGACCGCATGCATCTATTGTTGTTGTCAGATGGAGACATTGAAACATTGCTTGTGGGAATGTCATGCTGCACAACAAGTTTGGAGGCGAGTGTTCCGAGTTCTTGCCTTTATGTTTAGGGATTGCAGTTTTTCGTGGGGTATGGTAGTATGGGCCACAGTGGCACAAGTGGTGTGGCCATATGATGCATGCCCAAATGACACGATTATTAGAATTCAAAGAGGAAGGATAATGGCGGTGCAACAAAGTCAAATGGAGGCTCCTTACATGTTAAAGACAATGCAAGAGGTATGGGAGCTACTATGCACCACCACAATGTGGTTTATTTGGACTGCTAGGTGTTCTAAGGTGTTTGGTAATACTACTATTCATCCAGTGGAAAGTACACGGAATGTCTGGATGGAGATGGTACATACCTTGAAAGGACAGTATGAGGATATTAAAGGTGAGACAGATGTTGCAGTGTTGCAACGTCTCGAATTTATTGTCTATTGGAAGAAGACCCCTTTTCTCACAATACAAAATTCAAGACCTAAATGGTGCTTAGTGCCACCAGTATGGTTGTTCCCACCACCAATCACATAACTTGGTTAAGGAGTGGTGGAGTGTTGAGGGATGGGACCTAAGGAAGAATGCACCAGATCAATGGTAGCTTGATGGTAGGTCAATTTTTTTGTAATGTTGTTCATAACTAATGAAAGGATATTTTTCCCAGAAAAAAGAAAAAAAGAAAAAAAAGAAAACCGAGAGACATACATACACCCCATTACCAAATAAACCCTAGTTCCTAAAGAAAACCAAGAAACAGACATACATAAACTCCATGTCCTAAAGAAAACCAAGAGACATACATACATACATACATACATACATACATACATAAACTCCATGTCCTAAAGAAAACCAAGAGACATACATACATACATACATACATACATAAACTCCATGTCCTAAAAAAAACCAAGAGACATACATACATACAACATACATAAACTCCATGTCCTAAAGAAAACCAAAGACACACATAAACCCCATTTCCTAGAGAAAACCAAAGACATACATAAACCCCGTTTCCTAAAGACATCGAGAGAGATGCATGAACTCGACATACATACATACATACATACATACATACATACATACATACATACATACATACATACATACATATGCATGGGTTTTAGAAGCTCCATCAAAGCTACTTGGGCGAAGAAGAAGACGAAGAAGAAGAAGAAGAAGACATGGACAGGGGAGCCATCCCTCGCACTCTTGAAGCCGTCCTCAGAGATTTCCACGGACGTCGAGCTGCTCTCCTCAAAGCCCTAACCACAGGTAATATTCTCTCTACCTCTCCATCTCCCTCTCTGCCAGCACGGGACTAGCCTACTTCTAATTCTTTCTTCCTTGCTTGTTTCTCTTGCAGAGAGCGACCGTTTTGTGTTTGAATGCGACCCAGGTCGGTCTGGTTTCCCTCTCTCCATGGATTGTTTTAGGGTTTCTCTTTATGTGCGAGTACTCATGATATTCTAAATGCCGTTCCCTTTTTTGTGTCACGTAATTGTTCTAGTGCTCTAGTTTTATGCTGTCTTGGATATTCTTATTGATACTTTCTAGTCTAATTTGCGCTTTTTGTTCACTGGTTGTTTTAGGATTTCTTTTTTATGTAGTCTTACATATTTTAGGGTTTTCTCTTACATGTTCTCAAAGGCAATTTTTTTTTGTTGTGATTCCTTCAGCTCGTCAAAATCTTTGCCTGTATGGATATCCTGATGAGTCATGGGAGGTAAAGCTCCCTGTCGACGAGGTTCCGTCACAGCTTCCTGAACCCGTTCTTGGGATCAATTTCTCGAGAGATGTCATGAAGCATCGAGATTGGCTCTCCATTGTTGCCGCACATAGCGACTCATGGCTTTTAGCTATTGCCACTTTCTTTGCTGCCTATTTCAACAAGACTGATAGGTAAGTCTTGAAAGGTTTCTTGTCATTGTCTTGAGATGTTGGGAGGAGGAATGTTACATCCATAATTTGAGACAGGATTTTTACAAACTTATGTTTAAGAAAAACTGCTATCCAAACTTATGTTTAAGAAAAAACAGAGTTTCCTGTAAATTTTAATTGCTCTTCTAATTTTGAATCTTGGAGGAACACAATGCGGTTATCACAACACATCAAGGCGAGAGCATTACACTCCCACCTCTATGAGCTAGATGCTCATTCTCCCATACCATAGACAAAGGGTGCTTAGCATGAACCTTTGACGATTGATAGCTCAAGGAAAGATGGAGGATGACCCTTATATGATCAACACATGACCATTCTCAATGTAGTTATTTGTGCAATGACACTCTTCTCAACTATTGTGTTGTAGGGTATATGATCTATGCCAGATGACCCTTATATTATGGATTGCTTCCATGTCTAGACTTGTAATGTTTGGTTGGTCATGTTGGCTCATAGGGGGATACTCTTTAATCAAATCATTGACATTCCCACTTTGTATGATGTTGTAACGAGAAGCAAAGAGAAGCCAAATGCCAGCAACACATATAGAACAAAACAGGTAATGCTTCTCACATGTAATTAGTATGCCTTATCTTTTATCATTGCCATTGCATGATGTCTCACATGCGTGAAAACAAATTTTGTGTGCATAGTCATTGTATGTTGTCTCTCTCTCACACATACCAAGTTCATTAATTTTCAGCAAATAATTAACGAGAAGCCCTCTCGAGTAGCCCCGCTTCCAGAAAAAGAAGATGAGGAGAGTGTTGAAGATGAAGATGAACATGAGAACACATTATGCGGAAGGTGTAGGGGGAACTATGCTCCCGAAGAATTTTGGATCTGCTGTGATGTCTGTGAGGTTTGGTTTCATGGCAAATGTGTGAAGGTAACTCCTGCTAAAGCTGAACATATGAAACAATACAAATGTCCGGCATGTACTTCTAAGAAGGCTCGTGTATAGAAAATATTGGGTGGGGTATATCTTTCCTGAACTGTATGCAGTTTAGGAAGAGAATGTAATAAGCTGTTTTCTCTAAGTTTATGTTATGACAGATGCAACTTCAAAGTTTTGGCTGCTTCAGTCGGATTTTGGTTCTACCATATTGGCTTTTGGGGAAAGATTTTATTGCCTCATCTCTTGCAGAATCATAGTATGTATCATCTTACTAATATCATATACACACTTCTATATCTATGGAGGAGATGATGAGTGATACTAGAATGTTTTTGAGGGCATTTGAAATTTTCGTATGATATTGTATCTCTGAGTGATTTAACCTTGGAGTTGTAAAACTGCAAAACTGTTTCTTTGGAAGGCGGATGTAAGAGGAATTCAAACAACCTTTTTTTGTCTACTTATAACAATAAATGGAGAGAATGTTGATGGAAGTAGAAGAAAGTGCGAGAATGTTAAGACAACAAATGGAGATAATATGGATGTCATCAATGAAGTGGAAGATTCCCCATATAATTGCAAGTTATCTGCAACATAATCAAAGATTCCCCATTTAATTTCTGTTGATAATACACTGTAATCATCCTTTTTTGTCACCCATTATCCCTCACTTTTGAAACCTCAGGACTTCCAGCCCCCACAAATCCGAATTTCTTTACAGCAAACCCATAAGTACTCAAGTTGTTACACCTCATAATTCAACATCATTGAGGAAAGGGAAAGGATGTATTAAGGATTGTTTAAATCTCTACACATGCTAACAAATAATGCAATTCAAAATCATAACTATCTTGGTACTCTTAAGCTACATCTTAAGCTTAAATAAATAATGAGTGTAAGTGGTGTTAAATTCCAATGTTCTTGGGATTTTAATGATTATAGAATATTTCTTTCAAACAAATGAGTATGTGGTGTTCAAACTTTAGATCTCTTACCGTGGTTGGAAGCCATGGAATTATTTTTTACAGGTATATTTTAGTATCTCTTCAAAAGATTGGCAACATTAGTATCGTTTTCCCCATTAACAGGTTAAATCAATAAAATATTTAAATTTGGCATTTGTTTGACTAAGCTTATCCTATTATTATGCAGTTACATCTTGTATGTTTATAAGTTCCTTCCATAACTGATGGATTAATAAGAATATGGTTTATCGCTAGGGTTTGGGGTAACTATAATTCGGGGTGGCAAAGTTTGGATGAGGACCACACCCAATTTCAACATCAATGTCTCATGTAAAGCAAGACTCTTCTTCGACCTAGTGGGCCGCCAATGTGTAATCACCATCTTGTTAGAAATTTTGGTGGCATTGCAATAATCAACCTCATTGCCTAAATGTAAAAATGATACATCATCTTCTCAATAATATTTCTTCAACCTTGTATCGATAGGAAATGCAAATCCCAACTTTAGCATGAAGGTCCCACTTAAAGAAAGGCTCTCCTTTGGCCTAATGTGCAAACCTACACTCGCCATCTTTTTGCCAAGTTCAATGGTGAAAATACATGGCAGAAATATGACCTTGATGCATGAATGGAAAGATGAAACATAGCCTTCTCAACGATCCTTTTCCGAAACTGTATTGACGATCCGCAAGTTTAATGCCCAACTTCAACACATTAGTTGTAGCAAGTGAAGAAGAGGCTCAACTGACTTTTAGGGGTAAGTGGGCAAACATGTGATCACGATCTCTCTTGGGATTTCCGAGAGTAAGTTACATGGCGAGGTTGAACCTCGGTGCGTAAAAGATATAAAGCCGACACATCGCCTTCTCAACGATCCTTTTTTTTTTTGGAAGTGTATCGATAGTGTGTAAGTTTATGAATGTGAAGCCATGTTAAGCGCCCAACAATTTTCTGGGTCTAGTGTGAAACCGCTCTTTTAAGTGGCCCTCTGTATATGTCTATATGTCTTTCTCTCTGTCTCTCAAGCTCATAAGACATAACAGAGCTGCGCAAATCAGAAGGAAGGCAGCGTTGCGGTCAAGGTGAGCCTCATGCCTTCTTCTTTGTGATCTTTAGATCTGCGTCTTACATGTTTCTTTATCAAGGTCCTTGGGCTTGAAATTCGAGGGAGCGGGACGGGTTGGGAGGTTTTTAGAGCCATATTCATTTCGGTAGTCAATCAAGGTCTAAATGGGCGAAGATGCTCAAATCTCACATGATTAAATTGGGTTAATTTGTTGAGATTAGCCAAGAATCTTTCTACTTTCGGAATCCAAAGGAAAATCGACTTTATAGAGCAGCAGAGTCTGTTGGTGTTGGTGTATTGTGTGTGTTGATGTTGTATGCATTCATGTGTGGACATTGAAAACCTGTTGGCTATTCTGATTTCCTCATTTAAGGGATTTTACCGAAATAATTGAAGGACGTGGATTCTTTGATCCGAAATTTAAAATCTGGAAAATGTATACTTCCCTTGTAGCAGGCTGTATCATGGTGTTACATTTAGAATTATAGACAGTACTTTGTCTGTCTGTTTTTTTAGAGCAGCAGAGTCTGTTGGTGTTGTTGTTGTATGCATTCATGTGTGGACATTGAAAACCTGTTAGCTATTCTGATTTCCTCATTTAAGGGATTTTACTGAAATAATTAAAGGATGTGGATTCTTTGATCCGCAATTTAAAATCTGGAAAATGTATGCTTTCCTTGTAGCAGGCTGTATCATGGTGTTACATTTAGACTTGTAGACAGTACTTTGTGTGTCTGTTTTTTTTTATGTGCACCCATCTTCGGCATCCTTGATGTTGCATATAGGTATATGGCATATACTTTTGTCTTTTGTAGGCTAAGTCCATGATGAAGCTGATGATGATCTTGCATATTTTTGTGAGTTGTTCTCTCAAAAGATGGACGATTTTCCATCTTACTGCCTTTTTTTCTATTGGTTTTCAGCTTCCTTTTTTTCCTCTTTTGTTGGTTGTTTGGATTTAAACGATGGGTTAACCATTTTATAAACTGAAAATCTCAGACAACAAGATCTATTATAAAAACCATTCTTGGTACTGAAAAGAAAGCTGCATATTTATGTCTTACAGCCAGAAGGAAATTTTACTCCATATTTTGGTTTTTATATTATCATATGGAAGTGTTCTGCCAGGTTCTCATCAGTCACTGTAATTCCACCACAATCATCAACGCCCTATTTGACATAGCTTGGTTAGTTTCTTCCAGAAAATATCCTTCAGAATGGTCAATACTTCATTTCTCATGTATTCCTTTGAGTGGGCTTTCTCATATGCCGAAGATAGTCTGAGTAGTCTCTTTCTTGTTTGTTCTCCTTATGGCCTGGATCTTTTCTGTGCATTTTTTTTTTCTAGTTGAGTCACTTGAATTGCTCCTTTAATCTTATGTTTGAACCCTTACTTTAATCTTAGGTGGAAGGTGTATGTGTGTTATCAAGTTTATAGACATGAAAATCTCATAACAAAGTAAGGTTCATCTTGGTGTTCTGTTGTAGCATGCCTTTGTGTCTGTATCTTAAGATGGTGCATATGGCTGGTCACCTGCAATGTGATAGAAAGTCTTGGCCAGTAATTGCATGACTACAGATGATGGATTTTTGTGAAGGATATGCATTATGAGCTTAAAAGGATCTTCCAATTCTTAATCTTACTCTCTTTATTTACTGTATTCTTTTCTTCTATGCTGCTGTTTTCGTTTTTCCCTTTCATTTCCCTATTCTTTTAGGAGTTTGTTTGCCTCTTTATGTGTACATTTGGAAGCTAAATTTGTAGTCCTCTTAGAAACATCTTGCACTCATTTATTGGTGTTTTTTTTTTAATCTCTTGTTGTGCTGCTTTTGTTGTCTTCACCTGCAGTTTTGCTTTTCATTTTACCTCTTCCTTTTAGAGTTTACTTCCATATTTAAGCCTCAATTTGGAAGTTCAAGCTCTGGTTCTCTTAGGCAGGGATCTTTTTGAGATGTTATTGGCCGAGTTTGTATCTTTTGAATGATAGCTTTGCTCATAAACTGATTAATGGTTCACTTGTGATTTTGAAACTATGGTAGGATTATCTAAGTTTAGATGTTATTGTCTGAGGTTGTACCTTTTGAATGCTAGCTTTTCTCATATACTAATTGCTGATTTGCTTGTGATTTGGAAAGTTCTTTTGGTTTTGCCATGCGCCTGTACCTTATCTTGTCATATTCATGAATCATTTCTTATAAAACATACAATGCCAGTATTTATCTCTCATTTTTTTATTTTCTTACAAGTAATAATTTTGTTCTTTGGCAGATGATTGATGATCAGGATCTTGGTTTCTTTGCAAATTTCTTGGGGATATTCATCTTTATCTTGGTGGTGGCCTATCATTATGTTGTAGCCGACCCCAAGTACGAGTAAATGGCAAGCTCGAGGAGCTTAATGTAGTTCTATGACAATTGACACTCTTCTAGGGGTGCTTATGAACTTCTTAAATGTAGTATTATAAGAGATTAAAGATGCAATGTGCTTAAAGTTTGTTGTAGCTAACAGTTGAAAGAGAGATTATTCTTTATATCTTCTTGTGGTGCCTGACTTATTTCCTTTTATCTCCTTTACTTGTGTGAACTGTAATGGGTGAAGTGTCAGCTGAACTGTTAGCATTCAATTAATGTCGTAATGTTTTCCGGATATTTTATATGGTCTAAGCACTATGAAGTTATGAAAATTTTCTGGATATCTCACATAATCAAGTAACAGGAAATTGTTTCGACCTCCTTTCCTAGGCGGCTATGTTCTCATTATGTTCAGATTAACTTTAATGAGTGTTGGTAATCCGGCGTTAGACATTTATGAAATACGTACGCTTGAACCCTACTTGGTAGTGCAGCAGTGCTGAACTATTGCAAGGAGGGAATACATAAGCAAATGCACCTATAGCCCAGATACATCGAAGTAGCTTTTGCATGCACTCCAAATTCCTATCTAGAGCATGTCTTTCTTCTATCTATGCTTAGTGAAGCACATTCTTCTATCTATAATAAAAGAGCCCCTACTGTTTTGCATTTTTGCAGTTTTGTTCTTAGGGACTAGAAAACTAATGAATCATATGTTAAATGAGAGTAATATGAATCCTACTACCTTGTGTAGCTATCAAAATATCATTCACCATTATTTTGGGGGGCAGAGGGCTACTTTTGTAATTAAAAGGAAAAAAAGAACTTGGAAGCTGCTTTTCTTCTTTTTAGGAGCAGAGGACGAGAAGAGAAGAAGAGATGAGAGTGAGATAGAGAGAGTGTAGTGTGTGTGGTAATAATCATCCCCCATGGAGTTTGTGGTAGCCATCAGCCCCTGCCCGAGATCACCATTAGTGCAGTGCTGTTCAGGAATCGAACTCAGAACTTCCTCCATAGCCAACCTTAACAACAGACATAATAGCTTCAGAGCTTCTGTCAACAATCACAGCCACCTCATCAATCCTACTACCTCCAAAACCCAGCTGAAGAAATCCGGCCATTACCCTCCCACGGGAAGGATTCATGCAAAAATGATATCAGAAACAGAGGTAAGCTCATCAGTTGCTGAGATTCCCGCTGTGCAGAAAGCATGGTTCTATGAGGAGTATGGTGATGATGTGTTGAAGTTTGGGGAGGTTCCCGTGCCACAAATTCTCCCTGATCAGGTCCTCATTAAGGTCCATGCTGCTGCGCTTAACCCAGTCGACTGCAAAAGACGCATCGGCAAATTCAAAGCCACCGACTCACCTCTCCCGGTAGAGTTATTCATACAGAATCATCAGTTTTTCCTTTCCCTGTTTCTCTTTCTGTGCATGTGCCACATATATGTATGATTATTGATGTGGAGTTTCAATTCTCATAGATTCTGAAACAGCTAGGTAAAAACTTTGCAACTTGTGTGCTATATATGAAGTCCTTAGACCCTTTTTTCTTTCATCCTGTACATATGAAGATCCTTTCATCATCTTTCTTTGCCATGTTTGCAGAGAGTCTCATGTGGATTCATAATTTAAGGATTTTACCAATCGTAGGAATAGTGCATCGTTGTGTCCCTGAAGACTATCATACATTTCATTTTGGCTATCGTTATATAACTTAGCATTCTTAGGATATGACAAAAGCAGAATACCTGTGATAGTGCTTGTTTTTTCCTGAACATGAAGTGGCTCGATGTAACCTCTGCAGGTTGTGACTTGACGGCAACTAACAGATGTAGAAATGGGTTGTCTCTCTCTGAACAGACTGTGCCAGGATATGATGTATCAGGTGTGATTGTGAAAGTAGGAAGTGAAGTGACCTCATTCAAGGAAGGAGATGAAGTCTATGCCAACATCAGTGAGGCAGCTCTTAATGGACCTAAACAATGGGGATCTATTGCTCAATATACGGTGACTGAAGAGAAGCTTCTCGGGATAAAGCCAAAGAATCTGAGCTTTGCTGAAGCAGCCAGTTTGCCATTGGTTATTGAGACCGCACTCGAAGGGCTGGAGAGAGCTGGGTTTAAAGAAGGGCAAACTTTACTTGTCTTGGGAGGTGCTGGTGGTGTAGGAAGCCTTGCAATTCAGGTGATGAAAGAGCTTGTAGAGTGAAAAGGATTTTTATTTATTTATTGACAAGTGTTCTTCGGTGCGTTATCTTAGTTTTGTTGTGTTTTTCTTTATATGGCAGCTTGCTAAGCAAGTGTTTGGGGCATCACTAGTGGCAGCAACTACAAGCACACCTAAAGTGGATTTTGTGAAGAGTCTGGGGGCTGATGTGGTTATAGACTATAAGAAAGAAAAGTTTGAGGATTTGCCGGAAAAGTATGATGTTGTCTTTGATGGAGTGGGTATGTCAATTAGCCCTTGTTTATGTGGAGACTTGGAAAATCCATGCTTTAGCATAAGGTAATGACATGAATAATCTTTGTTTGCTGTAGGAGAATGTGAAAAGGCAGTGAAAGTTGTGAAAGAAGGAGGTTCTGTGGTCGCACTTACGGGTCCAGTGACACCACCCGGGTTCCGCTTTGTGGTAACATCCAAAGGTTCAAGCTTGGCAAAACTGAATCCCTACCTAGAGAGCGGGAAAGTGAAGCCTATTCTCGATCCTAAAGGCCAGTTTTCCTTCTCTCAAGTTGTAGAGGCCTTCTCATACATCGGGACCGGCAGAGCCACAGGCAAGGTTGTTATTGCTCCAATAGAGTAGCAGACCAATTGATTAAAAACAATGATGCTATTCATTTGTGTTGCTGGCACGTTTTAATTTCTCCCTTAAGAAAAGAACAACTCACTTCATTTGCATTGCAAAAGGGTTCTCAATGTAACAGGGGGATTCTGGATGCAAATTAATCTATAAAGAAATTAATTACTCCAGGAACAAAACATGGTTTAGAAAGTCATTTCAGTTCATATACTAAAGATTATCATGCAAAAGTATTGCACCATAAGCCCACAATTGCTCTTGAAGTATGAGATTTAGATAAAACTGTGAAGCATTTTGTATGTGTATGAATACGTGCAACTTGTTGGGTCTAGAAACTAGGGTTTTGGTGAACAGCTGTTGGTTTTTTATGAAGTCTAGTGGAACCCTAGTATATAATAGATATAAAGATCCATGGGGCCTAGCATTGTTCACATGCGATGTAGAAAATTTGTTTCGCATCAATCAATGGTCATAGTAAATAGGGCTAAATAACAAATGCATGAAGAAAAGGTGCCCTATGGTTAGCTATACGTGCAAATCTTACATTTATCTATTGCGCACTGCAATGTTTTGACAAATGATATTGTTGTTTGCATATCTATAGTAGGGAAACTCACCAAAATACCCTTTTTCCATGTTGATCGAACTACAAAATGGTCCAAATCAATTGAGATTATCAAAACAATCCTTCTCACTGGTTTGCACATTTTTTCAGCCTCCCCAGAACACCTTGAATCTTACCTTCCAAGTTCCAATCTAATTTGCTTTGAATTTCCCAAATAACTACAATCCCTCACTTTCTCAAAATCCTTAACCATCTAAATTTGTCTCATGGAAACTAATTGTGATCTATGTGATGGGGTTGAAATAACAAGGATTGAACTTGTCTTGTATCAAATTTATGATGACAACTATGTGGTATGAACCACTGAGCACACCACTAGAGAGACTTGTGAAAAATGAGTTTGGGAATTGTAGAGACGAATATTTCAGGAGTTTGGAAAAGTAAAATGGAGAGGGCACTTTGGTCATTTTTGTTGCTCCCACTTGGAGAACACTTTCGATTACTCTTGAGTAATTGGGTCAAGGAATCGTGGTGTGTAAGAGACTAGGGACCCGAGTTGGGGTCGAATCGTACACCCCTTAATGAACACTCCGAGAATGACTACTACTTATTCGTTATCACGTTTTACAGATCAAACTGCAAGAAGTAACGATAGACTTAGAATGAAATAGACACAAACATTGACCCACAAGTATAAGTATTCAATTACTAACAGATAATACAATGATAGTACGAAAGACCGAGCAGAATCAATGTCGCTCACTCACTCAATACAAATCTAGAGCTAGGATATGTCACTCTTAGCTCCTAATTGGTATTTTCTCTCTCTAACGATTCCCCCCCTTTCCTGTGTTCGCAACTTCGTGCTTACATAGCTTCCTTTCCTGCTTCAGCGCGTTCTAACTACTTCCTCTTGATTAATCGGCTTCTACCTTCGGTTGCATGTGATCGACTTCTTTGCATGTTTTCACACTTGTCCTATGCGTCCCTTTCGCATTTGTTCTTCTTGATCCTTTTCACACCTTGCTCCTTTTGTCCCACGGATAACACCTGGCAGGCATGTGGGACAGTGCCTTGCACATCGAACTCGAAAAGTGTCCAAAAATTGAAAATTTGATACACCCAAAAAATCGAAAGAATTAAAATTTTTATACTACCAACTTGGAGAAGTTTGTCTATTTTCTCTTTGACCTTTGCCGCATAATTGGGATTCATTCTATATCGGTGCTACTACACCAATTGTGCATCTTACTTCAGATGAATTTGGTGTTGCTAGTAATGAGGATCTAATCCTTTCATGTCACTATACGACCAAGCAAAAACATCTTGATATTCCGAGAGTAGGCTGACCAAGGACGATCGCTCATCATGGGCTAGTTCCTTCGCTATTTGAAGTGGCATTGGATCCGTGTTGGTGGCGAGGTTTATTTCTTTTACTGTCGACGCCTTTACGCGTTGTGATATAATTAATTCGTGTTCGAGTGCTTCACATGCGTGGCGTAACTCTTCAACTTATTTCGAATCAGGTTCCCGGCCAATATCCCGCTCCCCCTTTATTGGTTCGGAAACATATGGGTTGATGGCTTCCACGATGTCGATATCGAAGAGTGGTACAATCTTCGGGTGATCCACCAAGAAGCTATCGACTTCGTCGTCCATTAAACCGTCTAGCATGTGGACACCTTCAACATATAGAAGAGTGGTGTCCTTCAATGTGGGTATTCGCTCTTTCGTGGCGACACGTACCTTGGTTTTCCCACGTTGGAAAGAGATCATGTTGCGCTACCAGTGTTGCTTGATGTTCGTCGTACGTAACCAGGGATGGCCAAGCAACGTGGGGTGGACGCCAGGAGCATCCAGTCATAACACCACAGCCGAGATTGTGAATTTGTGGCCTCCGAGAACGAAATCGAGGTGTTGAATTAGGCCCATCTGTCAGACGGAACGTGTATCCTCCATTCGTAACCAAAATGGGCACTGTTACGGGCATGACCATATAATATCCCATGGTGAGAATTTACCATAATATTCTATACAAGTGGATAAGTGTGAGGGTTAAACGAGAGTGTAAAGAAGGGGATGATTACTTTTGATCCTCAGGATTGAGACAACCGATTAGGCCAAGTGTGAACTTGCCTGGGGGCCTTGGGTATCGCTATAAATAAGAGGCCTAGCTACCCTCATTTAATCATCTTGTTGACTACGTCGAGACTTTGTTTCGTGGTAGATCAACTCTTGTAGCGAGCGCGCCAGCACCAGGTACGACTCAACACCACATCGGTGGTATGGGACGCCGATCGAGGCTCGAGTCTGTCTCGATCCCTTCGCTCGGGGGTGGTCGGGTGGGTCGACACCCTTCTTTCTCTCTCTCCTTTCTATCTAGATCTATCTTTTATCCTTATTTTATGCTTACATTAGTTCATGTCTCTAACAGTTGGTATCATAGCCTATGTTCTAATGTTTCTTTTGTTGTCTTTTGTCTTGTTGATTGATGGTGATCGATCGATGTGCGGTTGGCCTTGATCTAGACAACGATCTACAAAGGAACTTCGGTAACTCTTGCCTTATTTTTTTTCTATTTTTTCTTCTCCCATCTAATCATGTGTATTGTCTATATGTAATTGTTTTCATTAATTTAATGATGTTGTAGTGGTAATTAATTGGTTGTATAAAACGGTAACATATGTGTATGAGGTCAATACCTCATTTGACATATATTGAATATGTGATTAGTGTCGTATGCACACGAGGTTAATACCTCAATTGCGTATTACGCTCACATACATATGCTACGTATGCATATGAGGTCAATACCTTGATTTCGTTGTAAATGATATGTGTTTTGTGTCGTATGCGTAAGAGGTCAATACCTCAATTGCGTATTACGATGAACCCTTATTTCTGGATGTTTCGTGTGCGTAGAGGCTATATGCCTCGATTACGTATCTCGATTACATCATTTTTGGCTATTTGATGTAACGATTTGTTTAATATATGCATATGTGGTCACATGTATACGTATTGGATCGTATATATGTGATAATATATATATGTGTATATAAGTTATTACATGATTTTAATATCGAATGTTTTCCTTTTCGGGGAAAGGATTTTGGTGGTCGTCCTCACATTTTTGTGAGAATGGCGTTGTCACCATCCCTTTTTTCAACAATTTTTTATTGTTCACATCCCCGTTGGTGACTTCGATTTTATTACGTAAAGAAATGCCTATAGCCACAATGATGTTGAGAACGTAGGGCTTGACCCACTTCATGTGAGGTCGCTCCTATGACACACATATCCAACATCCCTCCCTTGTTACATGGATATGATGCCACCATGAGATCATTCTTACGAGAGGCATTCGTAATGACGTAACCATGTGATGGGCCACGTGGGCCTACTATGAAAAGAGGGCTCATTTGGCTTGACCATTTGGTTGCACTTTGGCATATGCCATCATAATTACGAGACTTGAGGTTAGGTAACGTACCAACAAAGTTTGTGGTAAACGAGGGGAAAATAAGGACTCCTGACATATATGTTTCTTTTAAAAAAACATATATGGGCAAATGCCTTGTATATCTCTTATGTGCATGAAACATTTAAAAAGAGCAACCTAATTGGTTAGCTCAAGTGTTTAATGCATTTGTTCTCGAGGTCTCGAGTTCAAATATGACCAAGATCACACAACATTGTTCATACATATGACTATAACACATGTTTAGACTTGAGGTCTAAGTGCACTTCGGGGTCCTCGTAATAGGACTTAAAGAGCCGAAATCACATATGTGGGCATAGAAACATAGTTTATTATTAACATTTTTTTTCGTGTATAAACTACTCATGACACGGACATACATGGTTGAGCCTCAGGGAGCCGCCATGAAAAAAACGATATAGACATAAGGGAAAGACATTAATTTGTCACCCCCATGGTTTTTAAAACACCTTTGTGTTACCATAGTAACTTGATCTTGAACCTCATCTCATATGTCTAGAGGGGTATTGACGTGAGATCATGATATCAATTAATGTTTGCCCATGATATGTTTACATCACGACAATCTGACCTTATCCTATTTCTTTGCCAGAAATAATCATTTAATGGCTCAAAATAACGACCCGATGTCATCTGCTCAAGCGGAAGGAACTCAATGAAATCCTCCTGGACAAATGTCCATTGAGATGTATTTTTCTCAAATAACCCAATACCTTAGTTTCACCGCTCAACAGATGACCGAACTTCGGCAATCTCAATGTGCTCTCGAGGCATGTGTCATTAGTTTACAACATGAGACTAATAGACATGATGAGTGACAGGGTGAGCCATCGTTTGTCGTTAAGCCATTTACGGGAGAAAAAAAGGAAAGAACCAAAGAAGTAATCTACATGTGGTTGGGTCGATGGGAGTCTCATTTTGAGCTCTATCCCACGCAAGATAGTACGAAGATTGCATATGTCGGCCGAGAACTACTGAGGCAGCTCAAGCTTTAATGAACCTCTCTAGTAGGAAATTTTCTTCGCTAGAAGATTATGTCCACCATGCTAGAACCCAAATCCATAAATCGGGTCTAGAAGGGGACAATTGGTTAATAGCTTGTTTTGTCAATGGCATCCCCAATTTGGACTATCACTGGATAGTGCATGATAAGGATCCAAAATCCTTTGAAGAGGCCGTTGAAATAGTTCTTCGCTATCAACGCACTTTGAAGGACCATGTTAAGAGTCTATTACTAATCAATAGACCAAATCAAGTAAAAAGGAAGAAAATAGATTGGATAGAAGAACCCGTTCCACCCGACCACCCCCGAGCTATGATCTAGACATAGCCAACCTACCACCGACGTCCCATACCGCCGGATATTAGGATGACTAATACCTTGGAAGAGATAAACACGATCGTCGAGACGAAAGCCTAGCCCGCACCACCGGTGTCTACGACAGCAGCCTTCCGACGTGATGATCCCTATGAGGGTAGCTAAGCCTCATATTTATACCTTTTCCTAGGCCCCTTGAATAGATGTGCCTTTCTAAAAGGCTCTCTATTCATTGGTTGTCTAAATCATGATAGTGCATGCACATATCATTCATTCTATCCAATCATTAGTCCCCTTTTTAATAATAGTGAACATACCCTTCACTAATGTAAATATTAGTGACCTACCCTCACCAACGTTATGTGTACATAACATACTCCCCTACTTCAAAAGATTGCACTCTTGCAATATAAAGTGAGGAAATTGTGCCTTAAGCGAATGCTCGCGTTCCCATGTGGCATCATCAATAGGTTTATCCATCCATTTGATCTTGAATAGCCGAATCTCTTTAGAACGTAAACGTTTAGTACGAGAATCAAGAATTCGTTCAGGAACATGAGGTTTGTAAGAAAAATCCTCTAATGTTACAAGATCTTGGATTGTGATGGTGTTATCACCAGAGCCTAAAAATGGTTTTAGACGACTGACGTGAAAAACAGGATGAATACCAACGTTACGAGGTAAGGCAAGGTGATAAGCAGATGACCCAACTCGCTTAAGGATTTCAAATGGGCCACAATATCGTGGGGCTAACTTAGCGCACTTGCCCGTAGATAATGACGTAGAATCAGTCGGGACACGCAAAAAAACTTTTTGACCAATAGTAAATGCACGAGGACGTCTATCCTGATCAGCATAAAATCGAGCACGATCTTGAGCTGTCTTGACATTTTCTTTGGCAATATGCAACATTTGGTTCATGTCTTGCAAAAAATTGCGTGTACTGTCTAATGTATCACGATGAATCGTGACATCAACTGGGGCACGTGGCTGAAAACCATACATCAACATAAAAGGACTATATCCAGTGGATGTATGTTTAGAGCTATTATAGGCAAATTCTAAGATAGGAAGGTATTGCCCCCACTTAGAAGGGGTTTTTGCTACATAAGCTCGAAGCATGTCCTCAATAATTTGATTAACTCGTTCAGTTTGTCCATCAGACTGAGGATGATCTGCGGAACTCATGCTCAACGTAGTTTCTAGTTTCTTAAAGACCTGAGTCCAAAAGTCACTAGTAAACTTGGAATCTCGATCACTAACAATATCCATCGGTAATCCATAAAAACGAAATAACTCATCAACAAATTGATAAGCCAACTGTTGAGCGGTTACCGTGGTTTTTGTAGGAATAAATCTAGCTAATTTTGTTAGCCTGTCAACGACAACCCATATGGCATCATGACCCCTCTGTGTACGAGGTAAACTAACAATAAAATCCATCGAGATACTTTCCCATTTATTGTTGGGAATATCTAAGGGATGTAAAAGACCAGCAACTTTAAGTCGTTCCGACTTATTAATCTGACATTGTAAGCATTGAGTTACGTATTTATGCACGTCAGAGCGCATCTTAGGCCAGAAAAAAGTACACGAGATGAGAACGAGTGTGCGTTGTATTCCAGGATGACCAGCAGATGGTGCATCATGACATTCATGAAAAAATTTCTGTTTAACATTTGGTAAATCTGGAACACAGACCTTTCCACTACGGTAGAGCAAACCGTTTGTAATGTGAAAGGTCGCCTTCGAGGGTAGGGTGCTAGTATCGGCATCTAAACCAGATTCGGCTTTCGTCCAGTATTTTGAGAAATAACTGTCATCAAGGTATTTCCCTCGAAGGTGATCTAAAAGATCAGATTTTATTTCCGTGAAGCTAAGCATGTTAACTTCTTTAATGCGACTAAGAGCATCAGCAACGGTGTTCATAGAACCCTTGCGATATCGTATGGAAAAATCAAAATCTTGCATAAGGTCAGCCCAACGGCCTTTACGACCAACAAGATCGGGCTGGTCACAAAAATACTTTAATGATTGATGGTCTGTTGTAACCACAAATTTATTTCCATAGAGATAGTGCCTCCATGTTTTAAGTGCGTGTATCACCGCAAACAACTCTTTCTCTTGAACCGAATACCGAGATTGAGCAGCATCAAGCTTCTTACTTTCAAAAGCGATAGGGTGACCACCTTGATAAAGAACGGCACCAATAGCATAATCACTAGCATCGGTTTCAATTGAGAAAGGCTTAGAAGGGTCTGGTAATAGAAGAGTGGGAGCCTGACACACATGCTCCTTGAGTGTCTCAAATGATTTGTCAAGTTGTTCATTCCATGAAATTGGTTTGACAGACTTACGTGGATGACCTTTTAAAAGGTCAGTTAATGGCGTAGTCAATTTGGAATAGTTACGAATTGATTTTCGTAAAAATCCAACAAACCCTAAGAATGATCTAAGTTCACGAATATTACGAGGAATGGGCCAAAGTTTAACCTTTTCAATACGAGAAGGTTCAATTTCAACGCCATTTTCTGTAATTAAATGACCTAGGTACACAATAGATTTTTGGAAGAAGTCACATTTTGAATGTTTTGCATAGAAAGAGTTGTCACGCAACTTTCGCAAAACAAATCGAACATGTTGAACATGATCTTGCAAGGTACGGCTATATATCAAAATATCATCCAAGAAGACGACAACAAAATCACTGAGTTGATCTCGGAAAACATCATTCATCGCTTGTTGGAATGTGGCTGGAGCATTAGTCAACCCAAACGGCATGACTAAAACTCATAATGGCCATAGCGCGTACGAAAAGCGGTTTTAGGAATATCATCCTCGGCGATGCGAATCTGATGATAACCAGTTCGTAAGTCAATTTTCGTAAAATATCGAGCCCCGTGCAAACGATCAATCAAATCATCGGCACGAGGTAATGGATATGCATTCTTAATTGTCATTTTATTCAAACGGCGATAATTGATACACATTCGCCACGAACCTTCCTTCTTCTTGACTAATAGAACTGCCGCACCCCAAGGTGATTTATTATACCTAATGTGGCCCATACTCAAGTATTCCTTAAGTTGTTTAGCGATCTCATCCTCTTCTAATCGACTAAGTCGGTAAGGTGGAATGCTCACAGGAGCAGCCCCAGGGATGAGTTCAATTTGATGGTCCACATTACGTTTAGGTGGTAAAGTAAGCGGTAATTCAGTAGGAAACACATCTTGAAAATCCTCTAAAATAGAGTCGAGTAATCGTTGCTCAAAATGTGGTAATTGTGTGGCTTCAATATTAAAATAATAAAATTGAACCGCAGGATCAATTACACACGAATAAATTAATGAACTAGAATACTCACTTAAAGATTTAGAAGACACAAGTGAATGAGAAGGAAGTTTGGAACATTGAATAAAATGTTTACAATTATTAAGTTCAAATGTGATTGAGTGATTAACCCAATCAATGGACAAAGAAGGGTTTTTATTAAAAAACCAAGGATATCCTAAAATGAGATCTGCGGATTGTAATTTCATAACATGAAAGTCAAGCTTCTCCAAATAAGTATCTATTTGAATTGGCAGTTGACAAACAATGCCACTGATGTATTGAACGTTTCCATTTGCCATGTGAACTTGATAGATATGATCACTTGCGTTTATGTGGAGCTCCATTTGCTGCACAAAGTGATCATTAAGAAAATTGTGAGAACTACCGGAATCAAACAAGAAATGTGTTTGTGTTCCATTGATATATCTGACTACTCGGAGTAAATCATTAGGTCCAAGTAAATGTGAAGGAAAAGTGCATTCACATAAACTTAAGTGATTGGTATGAACTTCAACAATATCAAAAGACTCACCTGTGTGACTCGTAGATTTGTCTTGAGGAGGGGTGTTCATTGACTTCCTCTCAAGACGACGACAGGTATCCTTTGTGTGGCCCCGCTTCTTGCAATATGCACAGAAGAGGTTCGGTTTCTTTGAGTCGCGGTCAAGAGTGTCACTGGATTGCTTACGTTTCCCAATGAACTTGACATTCGGAGTTTTGGCGAACTCAGGTTTATTGTGGTCTTTCTTGGAAGTCCTATGGTATCGCAGCACAATGTTGACGGCTTCCTCGAAAGTTGTGGGGTCCTTGTCATGGACAATCCAATGATAATCCCCATTGGGAATACCATTCAAAAAACAAGCGACAAACCATTTCTCACCCGTAAGTCCCGATTTTTGGATCTGGGTCCGAGCGTGATGCACATAATCCTCGAGAGAGGTAAATGGCTTACTAGACAATGTGAGCAAGTGTTGCGCTTGTTCGGTTTGAGAAGGTGGCTGCAAGAATTGTTTCTTAAAAACATCAACGAAACCTTCCCAAGTTGTGGGTAAGTTTTTTGCGGTCCTTAGGCCACGCCACCAAGCAGCAGCTCGGCCACCTAACTCACGACCGACATAACCAATTTTTACTGCATCGGGCTTGGGATGAAGCTCAAAGTGAGACTCCCAACGACCAAGCCAAGTGCTAATGGCCTCCTCGGTTCTTTCTTTCTTATCTCCCTTGAAAGGCGTGACTACGAAGGAAGGTTCACCTTCTTTCTTGGACTCAATAGTTAATTCTTGGAATTTCTTTTCCAATGCCATATTGGCCTGTCTCATTTCGGCCAATTGATTCAAGGTAGTAGTGAGCAATTGCTCAATAGTGATCTCAGCTTGTGTGCGAGATGCGGATTGGGGTTGAGAGGTCTCATTTGGAGAGATCGTTCCAACTGCGTTCAAAACTTGTTCCATGATGCACGCTGTGGGTATGCAATAAAATAAGGAGGTTCAGAAAATACACAAGCAAAATGAATGCTTGAAATTTTGATTGAAAGAACTTTATCCAAGAAAGTATCTCATGTCTTTACCCCTCTAGACATATGAGATGTGATTCGAGATCCGATAACTATGGTAACACTATGGTGTTTTAAAAACCATGGGGGAAAACATAGCTAAGATGTATTTCTCGGATCTCTATCTTGAGTAATCATGGCGGCTCCCCGAGGCTCAACCATGGTTCTTACATCAATGAAATTTCCTAGATAGCCTTATATTAATGCCAACCCATCATGTATTATATGGTCGAGAAAGTGTATTACGTGAAAAAACAAGTGCACTCACAAGTAATATTCTAGTCTTGCGAGCAATAAGCAAACGTGATGATAAAATGATAAAATAAGGCACTACTCATAAGAGTTAAGTAGTGACGAAAACAAGGGTAAAAAAAAGAACCCATGTGTTACCTACGAAAAAAACAATGTCACAAATAAATGGGAAGTGCAAGGTATGCACATATACATCCCAATATGATTGTTATAACTTGCACAATTGTGACATAAGCCACAAATTGATACAAGTGATGACGGTGTTGTGCGCAAAGATGTAATACTCAAATCCATGAGTAAAACATCAATAAGGGAACTCATATGGTTTTACTCGTTTTCTAAGGCTTGATGATAAGAGTTAAACCTAGATGACCCGTTGAAAAAAAATTTGTTCAACAAGCCACTCCATACGAAAAAATAGTCTACACGTAAAGGTTACATTAAAAATAAACGATGTAAATACTTTATACATGAAAAGGAAGTGGAAAAAGGAGAGTTAATTGTGGGCGGGTAAATAATAATTACTAGAAAATCATATAAGTGAAACAATACTTATGAAATTAAAATTTAATTAGAATAATCAACAATTAGGTGTATGGAATCAAACATGCCCTAAGATACGAAACCCTAGGGTAGTTGACATGCACCTCCTCAAGACCACCACATATCCCTAGAATCGGCCAAGTAATGGCTCAATAGAGGGGAAGAGTGGTATACTCAACATCATATGCAAAACGGCCATGAGATAAGCGTGTGCGATTAGAGCAAACACGCTCGACCCAATGCACAAGAATAATTATTATCGTAAGAGTTCAAGAGAGGAGAGAGTGGGATATATATCGCAATATGCAAAAGGCCATGAGTTGAGCGTGTGCGATTAGTGCAAACACGCTCGGCCCGATGCATAATAATAAGTAAAATCGTAGCGTAGTAGGAGGTAGAAAGAAAGAGAATAAAACGTAATACCAATTTGATTCGACCATAAAGAACGCATAATAGAAAAAGAGAAGAGATCAAAAAAGAAGAATACCGGGTTTAGAGTGTTGTTTTGATCCTGAGAAGAGCATGACGAGCCTTGTTAGATCCCCCTCGCTCACACGCAAAAACATCAAAACAACAAAAAAATTGTTAGTAAAAGCTCTGATACCACTGTTAAGAGTCTATTACTAATCAATAGACCAAATCAAGTAAAAAGGAAGAAAATAGATTGGATAGAAGAACCCGTTCCACCCGACCACCCCCGAGCTATGATCTAGACATAGCCAACCTACCACCGACGTCCCATACCGCCGGATATTAGGATGACTAATACCTTGGAAGAGATAAACACGATCGTCGAGACGAAAGCCTAGCCCGCACCACCGGTGTCTACGACAGCAGCCTTCCGACGTGATGATCCCTATGAGGGTAGCTAAGCCTCATATTTATACCTTTTCCTAGGCCCCTTGAATAGATGTGCCTTTCTAAAAGGCTCTCTATTCATTGGTTGTCTAAATCATGATAGTGCATGCACATATCATTCATTCTATCCAATCATTAGTCCCCTTTTTAATAATAGTGAACATACCCTTCACTAATGTAAATATTAGTGACCTACCCTCACCAACGTTATGTGTACATAACAGACCACAACAAACCCAACGAAGCGCCCAGGATTAAGCAGTCGCAATTCGTTGGGAAATGCAAGATCCGGTGGCGGTCGGTGATGATTGTCACGGACAGGTGGACGAGGCTCAATACTAAGAGAGTGTGAGAGAGATCATAGACAAGATAATAAGAAAGAGAGAGAGAGAAAGTAGGCAAGAGAACAAGTCTATTGAATTATGATTCCGTAACTGGTGTTGTTTACCTTGACTAAGGCCAAGGTGAACCCTTGTATTTATGCATGTTTATGGGCTCTAAATGTAGCCCCATGCAAAGACTCATTTTCATGCACAAGCTTCTAGAATGTTCTATCTTCTGGAGCTTTCTAGATAATCTACAATAATCTAATAAGGTAACATAATTATGTATTGGATATATTGGTTAAAACATATCGATTAAATACAATAGGTCAAGAGTTCGAATCATAACATGATTGTTGTCATGTCCATGACATTATCCCCCTGCTAAGGTCGCCTCCGAAGATGCCTCGGTTTTTGTGGATATTGGTGATGAAATGCATGAACAACATCCGGTGCATTCTCCAAGTGTTGGGTTGGTTCCCAAGTTGCCTCTGAAATGGGATACCCTTTCCATAGGACTATGTATTGAAGTTGTCGTCAATGCCAATGAGAGTCCAGAATCTTGTCCACCTCATACTCCTCACCTGTGGAAAGCTCAATTGGAGCTGGAGCTGGAGAGTGTCTTCCAGGAATAGTGGATGGATGATAAGGTTCGAGAAGAGAGGCATGGAAGACATTATGAATCCGGAAATGTGCAGGAAGTTCCAGCTGGAAAGTGACGGGATTGACACACTCAATGATGCGGAAAGGCCCCAACTTCTTGTAATCCAACTTTTCGCAAGGTCGAGTAGTATAGACATGGCGACGTAAGAGTCAAACTTGATCACCAACTGCAAAGGCGGGTGTAGCGGAACGATGTCGATCAGCTTCCACTTTATACCGGTGCCTTGCAAGGATGAGTTCGACGGAGAGGTCTTGATGAATGTCGGCTAAAATACGAGCATGTCCTTCCGCTGATGGGTTGACAAATTTGCCAGGGATGGAAATACTGAAGCGAGGATGGAAACCATAGTTGGTGAAAAAGGGGTGATGCCAGTTGAACGATGTAGCGTATTATTTGTTGGACACCGCGCTCGGCCACAACCGAGAAATAGGATCAAATCACAGAAAACAGGAAACACGAAATGCTCCAAAACAATAGAGAGAAGAGTACACAGTATGTTTTACGTGGAAAACCCTAAATGGGAAAAACCACGTGAGTCCTCAAACTCCAACTCACACTATACACAGAGATGTACAATGGTGAAGCTACAAGGCAACAACCTTGAGCTCACTGTCTTCGCCACAGGCGGCGGCAATACACAGAGGCGTCGACCTCTTCCTTTCTCTCTCTCTCTCTCGGCTGCTCTCACTCCGCTCTCTCGGCTAGAACATAAAATGAGCAACAACATAAACTGTTTGCCCTAAGTCATATTTATACACATATGACTTTCGGGCTATTTACAAATATAGCCTCAAGGGCCCTTGGCAAACATATTCACAAATATGTCCCCGCATCCGGATCTCTCTCCGGGTACATTCATCATCCGGCTCCGTAACCGGGGTCTTCGTCATCCGGCTCCGTAACCGGGGTACTCTTCATCCGGCTTCATGCCGGGTACTCTTCATCCTCCGGTTCCGTAACCGCAACCGGGCTTGCCGTCATTCATCTCCGGACATCCCATCCGGAGGGACCGTAAATCCCAACAAACTCCCCCTTCACTTCGGCATGGGATGTCTCTCCAATCCGATCCTCTTCCGGCATGCTTCCAGCTTGTCGGGTGTAAGCACCTTGGTCAGCATATCCGACCCGTTCTCGTCCGTGTGGATCTTCGTCAACACGAACTCCTCGTCTTCTATCCTCTCCCGGATCCAGTGATATCTTCGCTGGATGTGCTTCGTCCGGGAGTGATAGGCCGCGTTCTTCGCAAGGTGGATGGCACTCTGACTGTCGCAGTAGAGTCGGTACTCCTCCTGCCGGATACCGAGCTCTCTAATGAAGTCCTTCATCCATATTATTTCCTTGCCGGCTTCAACAGCCGCCATGTACTCCGCCTCCGTGGTTGACAACGCAACCGTCTTCTGCAGCCTCGACTGCCACGAAACAGCTCCCCCTGCATACGTCATCACATACCCTGATGTGGACCGGCTGGTATCTGCATCAGCTGACATATCCGAATCGGTGAAGCCGTCGAGTTCGGGTTTACCGGAGCCGAATCGGAGGCACACGTTTGCCGTGCCCTTCAGGTATCGGAGTATCCACTTGGCCGCGTTCCAATGCTCTTTACCGGGATTGCTCATGTACCGGCTCACCACTCCGACTGCGTATCCAATGTCCGGTCTTGTACACACCATTGCGTACATCAAGCTTCCGACGGCAGAGGCATATGGTACTTTCATCATATCCTCCTTTTCAGCTTTTGTCTTGGGGCTTTGCTTGCTGGACAGCTTGCAGTTTGCCGGGAGGGTCGATCCGACCGGTCTTGCTTCTGACATGTTGAACCGTTGAAGCACCTTTGTCACATACTTCTCCTGTGACAGCCACAACTGCTTCTTCTTCCGGTCCCGGATGATGTGCATCCCCAGTATTTGCCTTGCCGGACCCAGGTCCTTCATGGAGAAGGTTCGGTGAAGAGCTTTCTTCAGCATCCGTATCTTGACCTGGTCTCGTCCGACGATCAACATGTCGTCCACGTACAGGAGGAGTATTAGAAAGTCTCCTCCTTCAAACTTCTTCACAAACACGCAGTGATCGGACTGCGTTTTGTGGTACCCTTCGTCTGTCATGAAGGAGTCGAACTTCCGGTACCATTGCCGGGGAGCCTGCTTCAGACCGTAAAGGCTCTTCTTCAACCGGCATACCAGGTGCTCCTTCCCTTTCTTCTCGAATCCTTCCGGTTGCTGCATGTAGATCTCTTCTTCGAGGTCACCGTGAAGGAATGCCGTCTTCACATCCATCTGTTCTATCTCGAGGTCCATGCTTGCCGCTATGCTCAGCACCGTCCGGATGGAGGTCATCTTCACTACCGGGGCAAATATCTCGTCGAAGTCGACGCCCTTCTTCTGCTGGAACCCCTTCACCACGATCCTGGCTTTGTATCTCGGGGGGTTTCCGGCATCTCCCGGTTTCAGCTTGAACACCCACTTGTTACGGAGTGCCCGTTTTCCTTTCGGCAACTCCACAAGTTCATATGTGTGGTTCTCATGCAGGGAATCCATCTCCTCCTGCATGGCACTTAACCACCTGCGGCTATGGGTGTCATGCTTTGCCTCTTCAAAGCTCTCCGGCTCCCCCTCGTCGGTTAGCAGCACGTGCTCTGGTTCCGAAAATCTCCGGGGGGCCCTTCTCTCTCTTAGAGGATATCTCCGTTCCGGAGCTTCGGTAACCGGTTCTTCCGATTCTTCTTCATCCGAATCCATTTCGGGATCGGGGCCGGTTCCGGTATCATTTTCATCTTCTTCGGCCGGTTCTGCTTCTTCACCATCTTCGGCCGGATCCTCGAGTGCTAACCGGTCTCTTGCCGGTCGGGACTGCTCCTTGTAGAGTTGATCCTCACCGGTCGACTTGGAGCTCTTCATCTTCTTCTCCGACTCCCAGTCGGCGAGTGTCTTGTCCTCCATGAAGATGATATCTCGACTCCTGAATATCTTCTTGTCGACCGGGTCCCATACTCGGTAGCCGAACTCGTCGTTGCCGTAACCGAGGAATATGCATGGCCGGGTCTTTGGATCTAGCTTTCCTCTCCGGTCCTTTGCCACATGCACATATGCGAGACACCCGAACACCTTCAGATGCCGGTAGGATACTTCCCTACCGGTCCACACTCTCTGTGGCGTGTCTCCATCCAAAGGTACTGAGGGTGATCTGTTTATCACGTATGTCGCCGTCGACATTGCCTCAGCCCAAAACCCCTTGGGTAATTTCGCATGCGCCAGCATACTCCGGACCCTCTCCATTATGGTCCGGTTCATCCTCTCGGCCAGCCCGTTCAGTTCCGGCGTCTTCGGCACAGTAAACTCGAGCCGGATTCCCTTCGAGCGACAGTACTCCTCGAACTGCCCCCGGTATTCCCCTCCGTTATCCGCTCGTACCGCTTTCAGCTTCTTGCCGGATTCCCTTTCCACTCTCGCGTGGAGTTCTTTGAAGACGGACAATACTTGGTCCTTTGTCTTCAACGGTGCCGACCACAGCTTCCGGCTGTGATCATCTATGAATGTTACGAAGTACTGGGCTCCGCCATGTGACTTCGTTTCTACTTGACACACGTCAGTATGCACCAGCTCCAATGGTGCAATACGTCTCGTCGGTGGCCTTGAGTGGAAGGAGGCCCGGTTTTGCTTACCGGCCAGGCAGTCGGTGCACTTCTCCAGGTGCACATGCTTCACTGGAATGAGGTTGTCTTCTGCAAGCCTCTTCATCCCCTTCTCGCTCATGTGGCACAGTCTCTTGTGCCACAGCTCACCGGCAGTGTCGGCTGCCACATTCAACTCCTCCGGACATAGCCGGGAATTCATCAGGTACAGTGTGTTGACCTTCCGGGCCCGAGCCACTATCAAGCTCCCCTTGCTGAACTTCATTACGCCGTTCCGGATGCTACCTGTGTAGCCTTCATCGTCTAGCCTCCCGGCCGAAATCAGGTTCAATCGAACCTCCGGAACGTGTCGGACATCCTTCAGCAGCATTTTACATCCGGTTGATGTCATCAGCCACACGTCTCCTATGCCGGCAATCCGGCACGTGCCTTCATTTCCCATCCGGACACAGCCGTGCTCACCGGCTATGTAGGATGAGAAGTATTTCTTCTCCGGGGTCAGGTGGAACGACGCTCCGGAATCGACCACCCAGGTCATCTCTTCACCGGCAAGGTTCAGCTCCCTCTCTTCGGTAATGAGCATTATCTCTTCTTCACTTGCCGCGAGTGCCGTCGTTCCTTTCCGGTCCTGCCCTCGTCGATCCGGACCTCTCCGGTCCGTGGCTCCCCGGTATGCACCGTTTCGCTCCGGTGACTTCTTCGAATCGGTGTCGTCGGCTCCGTTGTCCTTTCGGTAATGCCGACAATTCTTCCGGAAGTGCCCCGGCTTCCCACAGTGGAAGCATGTGGGTCTTCCTCTTGACTGCGACCGGGTCCCCGACTTCTCCCGTCTTTGCGGACTCCGGTTCCATTGTCTTCCCCGTTCCGATTCGGTAAGCAGCGCCTTCGGGTCGGAGGCCGGTTCTTTATCTCTCCGACGCGCTTCTTCGTTCAAAATACTTGTCTTTACCGTTTGTAGAGACAAGTTATCTTCGGTGCAAGAGGTGCTGAGAGTCACCACCAAGTTCTCCCAGCTGTCCGGCAATGTACACATCAGGATGATGGCTTGCATTGCATCCTCCAACGGGAACTTGATCGCCGCAAGCTGGTTCACGAATCCCATGAACGTGCTTACGTGTTCCACCATACTCTCGCCGTCCCGGTACTTGAGGTTCACTATCTTTCTCATCAGGGAGGTCCGGTTCAACGCATTCTTCCTTTCGTAGAGGCCCGACAGCTTCCTCCACATCTCATATGCGTTGGTGTCGTTCGCCACGTGTTGTAGAACGCTCACGTCGACGTATTGCCTAATGGTTGCAACGGCTTTCCGGTTCAGAAGCCTCCACTCCGTCTCAAGTACCCCCTTGGGTATTTCCGACCTGTCGATCGGTTCATACAGGTCCCGAACAATGAGCAGGTCCTCCATCTTTATCTTCCAGTCGGCGTAGTTCTGCGCGTTCAGCACCATCATGCCCGGAGGCCCGCTACCGCCGCCTTCCATTTTCTGTGTTACCGTCGCTCTGATACCACTTTGTTGGACACCGCGCTCGGCCACAACCGAGAAATAGGATCAAATCACAGAAAACAGGAAACACGAAATGCTCCAAAACAATAGAGAGAAGAGTACACAGTATGTTTTACGTGGAAAACCCTAAATGGGAAAAACCACGTGAGTCCTCAAACTCCAACTCACACTATACACAGAGATGTACAATGGTGAAGCTACAAGGCAACAACCTTGAGCTCACTGTCTTCGCCACAGGCGGCGGCAATACACAGAGGCGTCGACCTCTTCCTTTCTCTCTCTCTCTCTCTCGGCTGCTCTCACTCCGCTCTCTCGGCTAGAACATAAAATGAGCAACAACATAAACTGTTTGCCCTAAGTCATATTTATACACATATGACTTTCGGGCTATTTACAAATATAGCCTCAAGGGCCCTTGGCAAACATATTCACAAATATGTCCCCGCATCCGGATCTCTCTCCGGGTACATTCATCATCCGGCTCCGTAACCGGGGTCTTCGTCATCCGGCTCCGTAACCGGGGTACTCTTCATCCGGCTTCATGCCGGGTACTCTTCATCCTCCGGTTCCGTAACCGCAACCGGGCTTGCCGTCATTCATCTCCGGACATCCCATCCGGAGGGACCGTAAATCCCAACATTATTATATGTGAACTCTGCTGCCAACGGTAGGAGATCAACCCTATCATATTGTTGGTAGCTAAGCGAGCATCAAAGGTATTGCTCAAGAATTTGGTTCACCCGCTCCGTTTGGCCATTGGTTTGAGGATGATAGGACGAAGACAAATTCACTGTTGTGCCCAATGTTTGAAGGAGCTGCTGCCAAAAATGAGAGACAAATTGGGGTTCGCAATCTGAGGTGACATCATCTGGGACCCCATGAAGCCGCACCACATTCTTTAAAAATAGATCGGTTGTTGCTTCTACTGAAATAGTCTTTGCACAAGGGGCAAAATGAGCCATCTTTGTAAACCGATCTACCATGATGAGCATTGTGTCATATCCATGGACAAGAGGCAAGTTAGTGATGAAATCCATGGAAATTGATGCCCAAGGCCGGTTGGGAATGGGAAGTGGTTGGAGCAACCCATATGGCCTATGGTGGACGACTTTGGATCTAGCACAAGTATCGCATGTCCTAATGAATTCCTTGATGAACTTCCATGGTTGAGGCCACCAATATCCTCGTGAGATTAATTCGAGTGTCTTTGTAATGCCAAAACGACCAGGCAAGGGGTCATCATGACACTTTTGGAGAACTTGAGTTCGACATCGGCCCTCTGGAACATATAAGAGTTGGTCTCGGTAAAGCAATCCCCCCTTGAATCTAAAGCAGTCAAGGTCTTCCTTGGTCTTGGATTTAGACAGATCAATAAGACCTTCTTGAATTGCGTTGACAAATTTGTCAATGGGAAGTGCTTTGGATATCTCCTCACGCAAAGAGTCGTCATGGAGCATGCATGTGGCGAAGAGCTGGAATTGATCTGGTTTAAGCAAACAGTGAGATTGTTGAGCATAGGCATCATCCCTTGGGCTCAACTCAAAATCCGACCATCGTGAAAGAGCATCAGCCTTCATATTTTGTGCCCCTGGCCGAAAGACAATTTCAAAATCATAGTCGGCTAAGAAAGTTGACCAACGGGCTTGCCGCCGATTCAAAGTACGGGTTGTTGAGAAATACAATAAATTTTTATGATCTGTTAATACTTGAACCCGATGTTGCGCCCCAGCCAACTAAGGTCTCCACTCCGTGAAAGCTACCACTATAGTCACGAGCTCCTTGTCGTAGATGGGATAGTTTATTTCTGGAGCTGTGAATTTTCGGGAGTAGTACGCCACCGGATGTAGGATGCCTTCATCATCGGGTTGGGATAAGATGGCACCAATGGCAAAGTCAGAGGTATCTGTTTCAACTTGAAAAGGCTTAGTAGGGTCGACATAAAGGAGGCCTGGAGCCCGGGTAAAAACTTCCTTGAGTAGGTCGAAGGGATGTTGAGTAGATGGAGTCCATTGAAACGACATCCCTTTACGAGTAAGCTCAATCAAGGGTTGGACTATGATGGAGAACCCCTTGATAAATCGCCGATAGAAATGTGCGAAACCAAGGAACGACTAGACATCCTTTACTCATTTTGGAGTGGCCCATTCTTGAAATTTCTTGATTTTCCTTGGATCCATGGTGATGCCCTAGGGGGAGATAACATAACCAAGAAATCCTATGGAATTGCAATCAAACTCACATTTCTCTCTCTTGGCATAGAGGCCATGAGTTTCAAGAGAATCAATCGAACGTGGTGAGTATGCCCTTCAATGCTCGACAAGAAGACAAGAATGTCATCAAGGTAGATAACGACAAAGTGATTGAGATATTCTCGAAATATGTCGTTCATCATATGTTGAAAAACAACTGGAGCATTGGTGAGTCCAAAAGGCATTACCTTGTACTCAAAGTGTCTGTATCGCATACGAAATGTCGTCTTCCATTCATCACCAAGTTTAATCCGAACCAAGTTTTATGCTCCCCGCAAGTCAATCTTGGAGAAGACCTGTGCACAATGAAGGCGATCAAGGAGCTCTAGGATGAGAGCTAAAGGGTATCGATTACATACCGCGATTTTATTAAGGCCATGGTAATCCTCACATAGACGCAACGATCCATCCATTTGATTCACAAACAAGATGGGGGGCCCAACTGGTGACTTAGACGGTTGGATGAAGCCCTTCTCCAAATTTTCATCGAGATATGTGCGAAGAGCCTCTAGTTCTGGTTTGGAGAGACCATAGATGGGCCCAAAGGGTGGAGATGTTCCCTCCTGTAGATCGATCGGACAATCATATGGTTGATGCTCCGATAAGTGATATGCATTCTTCTTCTCGAACACATCAGCAAAGTCACCATATTTGGATGGAAGTGAGTCCAAATTGGCTTTCATAGGAACCAAAGCTGGGGTACTCGACTCTAAGTCATTGCCCATTGAGATGGAGTGCATTGTGACTAGGGCATGAGCATCTGAGTGCATTGGTCCGCGTTGAATGGAGGAGTGCTCGACAGAAAATGATTCAGGCCATTCTGACACAACGGCATTGGAAGTCACTCCAACCTCCATGTGAATTGCGGCTGAAAAGTAAGTGAGTGGTTGTG
Organism: Azolla caroliniana; assembly: GCF_043228905.1. Taxonomy (NCBI): domain Eukaryota; kingdom Viridiplantae; phylum Streptophyta; class Polypodiopsida; order Salviniales; family Salviniaceae; genus Azolla; species Azolla caroliniana. The sequence continues at coordinate 6,452,924 of NW_028230441.1, read as the reverse complement.
CCAATCTATAATAGGGTTATTCGCTTTCAACCAAGACAACCCAAGTATGATTGGATGCCGCGGTGAAGTGATGAGGTAAAATATTAAGGCCTCCTGATGGGTCCCGAGCTGCAAAATGAGGGGGACCGTGGCTTTGGTGATTGCGTCAGAGAAGAGCATTCACCCATCGATAGCTTCGATTGGGATAGGCTTGGACAACCAGACAACAGGAAAGTTGTGTTTACGAACGGACGTTTCGTCCATAAAACACGTAGCGGCCCCGTAATCGAGTCTAAGCGCTAAGGATTGAATTGAAATACACTGGAAACAGAGAGTTACCTCGAAGGAAAAGTCGTTAGTAGAACTTTGGGAGCAACATGTATGTCTGTTGTCCAACCGCATGGCTCCTATTGTAGTTGGACATCGTTGTTTTCCGAAGGTTGGGACCCATTAGTTGGATTGTCCCGATAGACTTGTCGTAGATTGCTTTTGAGTGGGGAAAAACGAATTAGATGGGTAGAGACACCACAGTATAGACATAGCCCATTGGTTCATCGATGGTGTTGTTCGGCTGTGGTGAGTTTGGCTCGAGCTCGATCAATTTCCATCGGCATAGGATCATTGAATGATGTTGTTGGAGAAGATCTCGTAGTCACTTGGGGTTGTACCATAGGTTTAATGTGGAGAAAGGGCGTCAAATTGGAAGTCACACGTTCCTCTTGTCGAAGTTCAAAAAGGCGGTTGTCACAACTGACTACTTGCTTGATGGCTTGCAATAATGAAGTCAGCTCAGGGAAGTTTATTAGTAGATTTTTAACATCACTTCGAAGGCCCCAACAAAAATGGTTGCAAAGGGCTTGGTCGTCCCACTGAACATCACATGCTAATTGTCTAAATTTAGATGCATAAACAAACACTGGATGCTTACCTTGATGTAATGAATAGAGTTTGGCAAGGCTTGTTCAACGCCGATCCGTATCCCCAAATGTCGCCTCGAACTCTTCTAAGAAAACAGAAAAATTGTCAAGAAGTGGCGATGATGTTTCAACCAAAGGTGTGAACTAGCTTTGTGCAGCTCCCGAGAGGAGAGTCCCAATGAGGCCAACTCGGCAAAAATCATTCGCATATCTTTGGGGTTGTAGTCGGATAATAAGCTTGATCTGATTTATGAAACCCCGGAATTGCGCCCTTGTGCCATCGAACTTGTCGGGTAAATTAACATTGAGTTCTATAATTGAAGTGGGGTCAAGAGGAATTGGAGTGAGGATTGACGAGGGGCAAGCTCTATAGATTGGAGATTCCTTGATGTAGGAAGGCACTTGGGTTCTTCATTCTCCAATTCCATTGGAGTCCTAGCTTGGAGATTCTAGAGAGATTCCCGAAGATTCTCATTTTCAAGTTGAAGTTGATGCATGGCTGCCAATAGTTGATTTATGTTCTCGGTTGAATCTTACATGATGAGGCTTTGGAGATGGAAGGTGAACAAACTGTCACGAACATGTAGACGAGGCTCAATACTAAGAGAGCTCAATACTAAGAGAGTGAGAGAGAGATCATAGACAAGATAATAAGAAAGAGAGAGAGAAAGTAGTCAAAAGAACAAGAACTGAATTATGATTCCATAACTGGTGAACCCTTGTATTTATGCATGTTTATGGGCTCTAAATGTAGCCCCATGCAAAGACTCATTTGCATGCACAAGCTTCTAGAATGTTCTAACTTTTGGAGCTTTCTGGAAGCTTCTAAAATCCTACATGTAGAATAGATCATCTACAACAATCTAATAAGGTAACATGATTATGTATTGGATGTATTGGTTAAAACATATCGATTAAATACAGTAGGTCAAGAGTTCGAACCAAGACATGACTGTTGTTATGTCCATGACAATGATCATCCTGTCGGGGACAACCAGGGCGGCAATTGTGCGGTTAATGAGCATATTGTATTCACATTGCTCTATTGTGTGAGGTCGAGAATGGCAAATCGGGTTGTGTGGTTGGAGAGCACAATCAATTGTCGAGTGGCTGGAATTCAAACACGCCATGCATTGTATAGCCAGTCGAAATTGGGTTTTTTCATTTGTTGGCAAAGCACCTTGGAGTGAACTCATAGAAAAGGAGGTGGAGTTTTGAGCTTTGTCGAGGGCGAGGGCGAGGACGCGGCCGACCACTTGCTTGATCGTTTGTTGCGATAAGTCGGTAAGGGCTAAGGTCGTGCGAAGAGGCTCCTTCAGCCCTACAAGGAATGTGTCCTTTAGATGATCCGCGGAGATGTCTTGAGCGAGCTGGCAGTAAAGGTCTTGAAAGCGGATCGTGAATTGGGGAACCGTTTCATTTTGCTCTTGTGTGATAGTGTACAACTGGCGGAGCACTTCCCGCTTCGGTATCTCCCGATGGAAAAGTTCGAGGAAATGATTGTGGACATCCTGAAACATCGCAAATTCCCCCAGATCGTGTCAAGAATACAAGTGCAATGTGGGTTCATCGAGGGACAATGTGAACTCCGCGATTTTAGACGATTCAACCTCGACAACGGTCAAATGCTGCATCGAATGGTTGGCTTGCCATGTAGACAAGAAGGATCTGATGTGTGACTCTACATCGGAGCCATCGGTGTACTGTTGATATGGCTACGACATCATGTCAAAGTCGAGATCTTCTAGTAACGCCAGAAAGGAGTTGACTTTGGAGGGGCTGCTAGGCGAGACGGGGTCAGGACTCACGGTGGAGTGGGTGTCTGGTGCCAGCGGCGGTGATTGTTGTGTCGGTGTGAGAGTTTATTCGAAAGTACCTTCGGCATGTTCGGCACGTCGGTCATTAGCTGAGTGCGTGTGCCTCATGTGGGCGTCGTTATGACGGTTGGGGGTTCTCCTACGCGTTGTTCGTTGTGACCTCACAGAGTGAACCGGGCATGCCAAATTGTGTTGCTCCCTCCTGGAGAACACCTTCGATTACTCATCTTGAGTAATCAGGTCAAAGAATCGTGGTGCGTAAGAAACTAAGGACCCGAGTAGGGGTCAAATTGTACACCCCTAATGGACACTTCGAGAACGACTACTACCTATTCGCTATCACGTTTTAAAGACCGAACCGCAAGAAGTAACGATAGACTTAGAATGAGACAAACACAGAGATTGACCCACAAGTATAAGTATTCGATTAAGTTAACACATAATACAATGATAGTACAAAAGACCGAGTAGAATCGGTGATGCTCACTCACTCAATACAAATCTAGAGCTAGGCTCTATCACTTTGGGCTCCTAACTAGTATATTCAATCTTTAGCGGTTCCCCCCTTTTCCCGTGTTCGCCACTTCGTGCTTATATAGCTTCCTTTCCCGCTTCGGCGCGTTCCAACTACTTCATCCTAATTAATCGGCTTCTACCTTCGGTTGCATGTGATCGACTTCTTTACATGTTTTCACACTTGTCCTATGCATCCCTTTCGCATTTGTTCTTCTCAATCCTTTTCACACCTTGTTCCTTTTGTCCCATAGATAGCAATTTTGTTCTTTTTCGAGTATATTTTTGGAGTTCAATCAACATTTAGGTGCATTTACCTAATTATTATCATTTTCGGCAAGAATTGCACTACATGTGGGGTATGTTTTGAGGTGTCTCTCTATGTTCGTATCATTTTCACTATCATATTCATCTTTGATTAGCTCAAACCACATGGTTCCTTATAAGTTAGTTTGAAATTAGATTAACTATCATATTATCATTTTACTATGTTTTGAGGTGTATCTCTATGTTCGTATCATTTCACTATCATATTCATCTTTGATTTGCTCAAACCACATGGTTCCTTATAAGTCAGCTTGAAATTTGATCAACTATTTTAACCTTGGATATGTGCATGGTGCATTCTCTCTCTCTCTCTCTCTCTCTCTCTCTCTCTCTCTCTCTCTCTCTCTCTCTCTCTCTCACACACACACACACACAACAATTACTTCAATGATTTTCTAATCATAGCAAACACTGTTGGGAATAAACAAGATACTTTTCATTGTCTTGGTTAGAACACTCATGTTAGGGGATGGACCATTCTAAAATAATATGTTTTTTCTTTTCTTCTAAGGATCAATGTATCATAATACTTAAAACATTTCTTTCCTTTCAAGGTTTCTCTCCAAGGGTCTCCAACTTTCTTTTCTTTGCTCCTTTCTATAACAAATTACAATCTAGTAAGGTTCTAAAAAAGTCTTGATTTCAATGTGTACTAAAGGCCATCTCAAATAACCCAAGTGAAAGAATTGTTCCTCTTATTCGCTTTGCATGAACAATAGGGTCGTTTAATGTTTGAAAGGGACATCTCCAACGTCGCACAAAAGTACATGAATATATTCGAATCATTACACGTATATTCAAAACACAAAAGAGAATTATTTTCTTAATCATAGAAAACAATAAGGAAACATTGTGACTTCCTTTAGGAAAGCCCAAAAAATAAAAGCCATATATTTAAATATCTAAGCATAAAACATTCCTACTAATTAAGGTAGAAGAGGGGGGGTTTTAGAAAGTATCAATCAACAATTGTGGCACATGCAAACATCTCTAACCAAGTCTTGTGGGTCTCTTAAGTTATTATGCTTTCACGTTTCTAACACCACTATGCAAACATCTCTAACCAAGATTTCGCACATCTCAACATATTATGTGTTCATGCTTCTATCATGACCAATCATATAGCATGTTTGATTTCAAAATACAATACAAAACAAAGAAGACTTCCAACATGACTTGCCTACCTAGGCACAATGTTGATTGCTAAGTTCTAACTCTTAATGTAGTATGGAGTTTCCTTTGTATTGGATCATTGAGGATATATCCTTTCCTAGTTAAAAGCATATGTAGGCATTTCAATGAGGACATGTTCTTGCTTCATAAATTATCATTTGTGTTAGTATGAAACGTTAATGTTTGGAGGAGAATCCCAAACTATTTGTTAAACTTTCTCAATCTTTGACTAGGGGTTAGCTTTATGTCAGGTTGCTTGTGTCAAAGTAAGAGGACAATCATTTGCACCATTTTGTGTATTTCTTTTCATGAATTGAGACAAACATGAACTACACAAGCAAATTAAGTGGGAATAACTTGTAAATATAATTCAGTTTAACTTGGATGTAATGGCATGTAATTGAGATTCTAAACGATGGGAAGACAATTGTAGTTTAACTTCCAAAAAATGCCCATGGAAACATATCGTTGTGTGTGTGTGTGTGTGTTTGTGTGTTATGTTGAGTTACGTAAAACATTGTGTTCATGGTTTTCAAATACCATACTAGATTGTAAATCTTCCACACGAGAAAATACTTGCCCTCAAGAATGATGAGGGATATTGTAGGCATACATCTCTCCCCTTTATATGTTCTTTGAATATATTATGGTGCTCATCATAAAAAAAAATCTAAAGCATATATCTTCTTATATTACAACACACTATGCAATTTATTAGCTTATATCTATCAAAAAATGTAATTAAGAATCCATGATCAAATGTTTTTTTTTGCAGTGTGAACCAAGAAGACAAGATTTACACAACTCTACAATGACTTGTAGTAAAGTAATAAATTAACGCATTCATGTGTCAAGTGTACATACATGACAAACACACATGGTCTCCTTTTTCTTCCTTTTTTACTAAAAAAAATGTTGACAAAGTTTTTGTTTAGTTGAGATGATTGCTCAATTAACACCGAATAGTCAAATAAGTCCAAAAAATTATGCATGCGTAATTGAATTTTTTGCACAAATATGTACTTTTCTAATTGAACGTCTCACACTTTAAAGACCATTCAAATTATGTGGAGGAAAATGCAAAAACCTCTTCCTTTTTATATGTGTAGCCCCATCATTTCATGGTACTACCATTACAAAAAAAAATTGGGTGGAGGAAGTATTACGTACTTGTTTTGATTGGATGCTCATGTAGAGAGATATAGAGAGCGAGAAAGAAGATGGTAATGATGATATATTAGCGTGTAGAGGTTAAGATGGGATCAATTACAAAGTTTTTCCCCATCCATGGTTTTGGGGTATTTTAAATGGTAGAATAAGGTAAAGGTAGACGAGTAAAAGAACCACGATAGCATATATTGATAGGTACCTAACGTTAAGTTAAACTAAGATCATTGAATTCTTGCATTTTTATATCCACCTCACACAGATTTTTTAGAGCCTAGAGTGGCATTAGCCTTACATTCTCCACATCGCCACACCTCAAGATCTTAACTTTGACTGACCATTTGTTGAGTTTGGACATTCTAAAGTCAAGTTGAGGATATGAATGAAGAATATCCTCAATCGAGGATATGAACAAGCAAACAAACAAAGAGTAATCACTAGGTCTTTCATTAAGAGTTCTTGAAAGTTAGCACAATATTGTACACTTTCTTGAAAATCATGCTTGATGTTTTCATATGTGAGGCATTCGAAAGTGAGATATGCTAATTTGTTTATGGTATGTTGCAACAACATAAGTCATTAGTTATCTGTCTTTGCTAAATATTCTGGCAATCCCAAGCTTCTAGTTTTAGCATGACCACACATCTTGCTAGATTTTGCATGGATGTGTTGATGTGAGCTTGCGCATTGGCCAACTTCATAGAGTATTTTTTCCCGGTAGTAGGTATTAATGTGGCTACAATAATACTCAAACTTAAATCTATGTTGAGTTTTTCTTCAAATGGGTAGAGGTAGTCCAATGTTGTTGAGCAAAACATAGACTCATGTTCTCCTATCCCTTCTTTCTTCTCTAGGAACATAGGAATACAACCACAATTTTGGGAACTTATCATCTTTCACCCATTTATGGATGCGTTGAAACAATTGACCAAGAACTTGCTCATTTGAATTATGATGAAAAAGCAAGGGGATTGTCTTGCCGAAATAGAAAACATAGAAAAACATGCATCGATTGTGTTTGCAATAATGATCCATTGTGAAGAACCTCACAATTCGTGAATACAAAAAACCTTCATTTTTGGCATTCATGCACTAACTCCACAAAGAGTTCCCTCAAATTAAATAAGGTTCATGATCGTTCTTCTTGGTGGTGGTTTTGTAAAGTTAAAATATCAAACCAACAAAGTTTGTAAAATACCTATATAATAGCAATTTTCCATCTACGCACATGTTGTAGATTCTAAATCGCATTTCAAATTATGAATATGACTAGATCTCACTTGGAATAGGTCTCAATTATTAATTATAAAACACGTGATAAAGGTTTTGGAGATATTTATTATTTACCAATACATTTGAACAACATTCATAATGCTCACTACACTCAACTCGTGTATTCCAAACCATTCCACAAATTTCCTAATCATCGAGATTAAATGGGCAGTATTCCCCTAGATCTAATCAATGACCATTTGACTCTAGGAAGGATGGATGAAGAATGTATTGAACTCCATAGAGTCAATGAAGCAGTAGACTATTAACGAAACAAGTGTGAATGGGAGGGGTGTTATATCCATAGTTTATTGCCACCATGAGCATGATGAATTATCTAATATTTCTCTTCTTCCCATTTCTATTTGTCTTATTGTAATTTGTAATCCATGTAGATTTTGAGAGATTGAAGCGTGAACTTTCAAAATTCCATTTTATTACTAGTGATTGGACATTACAGAAATCAAACAACCTTGATCATTTAGTATGCACATGAACTAAACACCAAGGTATACCCATAAAAACCTACTTTCTTGGTATCTTGGAGATAAGTAAATGCTCCATAATTGTCTCGTGGTGGTGTGAATTTGCATTTATTAGAAGCAATTGTTAAAATATTGTAAATTTGTATAAACTAATTTATTTTGAAAGATGATAATGTATTTCTTTTGATTGTAAGCATGATACCCATCAGCACAACACCAATATGTTCACAATTCAAATGAGTTAATTGGTATTAGGGGAGCCATCATAAATCTTGCGGGAGAGAGCCAATATATTGTTTGAATTGACTTGGGTTTGGTTGAAGCGATATTGGTCCTAAGTAATTGGCAACGCCCTCCTTTACTTGTAAGCGCTAGTTATCCATCAAACTTATAACAAATTTGATTGAGTTAAGATGCATGGCTATGGTCGAAGCCAAAAATCACGTAGGAGAGAGCTAGAGGAGCATTAAGTGAATGAAATAATGAAGACTATATGTTTCAAGATAGTTTAACCATGATGTACACTAGAGATGATCTTAAATCATGTCGATAAGGAGCTCATTGATTCATATCCTTGGTTTCTTGGAAGGACATTCATGTACCCAAAAGTCATGATGTGCCACAGTTTCAATATCACAAATGTGTGGTTGATGTCATGATTCCATGTCTCATAAATGGGAGTTAGGTTTTGGCAAATCAATCATTCACTAAAGTGGTCACCAAGGATGTGGACGAACAAAAAGGCAAGAGCCAATAGTTTTTGCTAGGTTCTAGGCATGTTCATAAATATCTTCCAAAACGGGAAGTCGCCAACCCTGAAACTTTGGCCATTTAGGTTATAAAAGAAGGGGACGAGAGACAAAATAAAACCAAATCGAGAGTTGAGAGGCTTGTGGCATTGATCGAGAGAAATTTCACCCTCATTCACTAGCACGTGGCTCAAATGCATCTGAGCTTTGTGAGGTGGGGATGAGAAAAACAAAAAAAGTGCGGCTCTCGCTCTCTCGCTCTCTCTCTCTCTCTCTCTCTCTCTCTCGTTCGTGTCTCTCTCTCTCGTCGGGTCGGGTTACGGAAGATGGGATGAGAGAGAGAGAGAGAGAGAGAGAGAGAGAAAGAAAGAAAGATATATTAACGTCTTTTAAGAGGCCAAAATGGCCTATAACACCAAATACGAGAGAGAGAGGAGAAAGGTATATTAACTTCTTCTAAGAGAGAGAGAGAGAGAGAGAGAGAGAGATGAATGGTTTCACACCTGTGGGAGGGGGAGTTGGACCATTTCCAAGTGCTGATCATTGGTGGCATACATACATACATACGTACATGCATACATACATGCATACATATGTACATATGCATATGTATGTATCGAGCATAGAAAATAATGAATTGATTTTTGATGCTGAAAAGATCACGCGCGTTGGACGGCCAAGCCCCAAGGCAAGATGCACGTTTCCTGCTGACCGGTCCAAACCCCTACAGAGTGACCGGTTCCACCGGCTACCGCCGGTAAATAGCTACATATGTATTGCTTAACAGGGGGAGACCCCCTCAAACCCACAGGCTCAGACAGACACAAGAGACAGAGAGAGACAGAGAGAGACAGAGAGACAGAAGCAGAAGCTTTACCATCTTCTTCTTCTTCTTCTTCTTCTTCTTCTTCTTCTTCTTCTTCTTCATCTTTAAGCTCAAGCTTTTGTATTTTGTAATCATCAGCTTCTTCCACCTTCCCCCTGCTCCTCCCCTGCTCCCCCTCTGTTCCTTCTAACCATGGCCATGGCTAATTCATCCACACCCACTCTGCAGCTCCCCTGCAGCTCCTCCAAAAGGTCTGAATTCTTAGCCCCCCGCCCCTTCCTCCGTGTCCCTGCCCCCGCTTTGCCCTCCTCTGATAATGCCAAGTCTCTGAGAACTTCCTTCAATGTTCGAGCTGTACAAGCCGCGGAGCCTGCTTCGTCTAAGGTCGTCCCTGAAACCGCTGCCTCTCCCTCCTCTTCCGATTGGTCGGTTTCCAGCTGGAAATCAAAGAAAGCAGTACAATTGCCCTCGTACCCCGATGAAGAGGCACTCAATAAGACTTTAGCAGCTATTGCAGAGTTCCCTCCCCTCGTTTTCGCGGGAGAAGCTAGATCTCTGGAGGAAAAGATCGGCGAGGCTGCCCTCGGTCGCGCTTTCTTGCTTCAAGGAGGTGATTGTGCTGAAAGCTTCAAAGAGTTTAATGCTAATTACATTAGGGATACTTTCCGGGTGTTGCTTCAGATGGCGGTAGTGCTCATGTTTGGTGGCCAGATGCCTGTGGTGAAGGTATGATGATTGATTTACGATTGGTGATTCTGTTTTTTCTTCTTCTTTAAAGAAAAAGGTAGTTCCCATTTGTTAGGGGTGATTCTTGAATTATGGTTGACAAAAATGCTTGATCTATGTGTGAATGATGCATGATTACAGTTGATGATTGATGATGAATCTATTATTTGAGGGGCTTTTACTCATCCCTTGAATGATTGATGATCCATGATGGATTTAGGCCTTGGCCAATCTTACCATAATGATGACCGACATATGGTTGAGAATAATATGTTTGATGTATGATGATGATGAATTTTAGCATAGCTTATAGTTTGATTATATTTGATATATGATTGATGATGAATTGAATGGATGGATGAATGATAAATAATGCGTATGGTACCAGGTGGGAAGGATGGCAGGGCAATTTGCGAAGCCCAGATCTGATGGATTTGAAACCAAAGATGGAATCTCTTTGCCGAGCTACAGGGGGGACAACGTGAATGGAGATGCCTTCACAGAGGAATCAAGAACACCTGATCCTGAGAGGATGGTGAAAGCCTATAGCCAGGCTGCTGCTACCCTCAATCTTCTACGAGCCTTTGCCACTGGAGGTTACGCCGCTATGCAGAGGGTCACACAGTGGAACTTGGACTTCACCACCAGCAGTGAGCAAGGTCACAGGTAATACCAAGATCTTTAGCGTCTATATGTGTGTCTATGCCATGTTGTATAAATTTATATGATATGGTATCTTATTATAAGATGGTATAAGATTAGAGTGATAGTCTCTATAGATATGGAAATGCATCATATGGCTGCTATACTATTCTCAATGTGCCATCCACCCCTGTATGAACAGGTATCTTGAACTTGGACATCGCGTAGATGAAGCTTTGGGGTTCATGGCAGCTTGTGGATTGACGATCGACCATCCGATCATGACCACAACTGAGTTTTGGACCTCACATGAGTGCTTGTTGCTTCCATATGAACAAGCCCTGACAAGGCTCGATTCGACATCCGGGCTGTGGTATGATTGCTCAGCACATATGTTGTGGGTGGGAGAAAGAACAAGGCAGCTAGATGGTGCGCACATGGAGTTCTTGAGAGGTGTTGCAAATCCTCTCGGTGTGAAGGTGCGTGCGTGCGATCCCACTCGCTCATCAATCGACCGCAACGTAAACGAAATATGGAAATAAGTTTTGTCGGTATTGATTAGTTTATATGTGGTGATATGTTTTTGTAGGTGAGTGATAAGATGGACCCAGAGGAGCTTGTAAAGTTGATTAACATCCTCAACCCACAGAACAAACCAGGAAGGCTGACCGTCATTGTGAGGATGGGAGCAGAACAACTGAGAAAGAAGCTGCCTGCCCTCATCCGGGCAGTGCGTCAAAACGGCCTCATTGTCACATGGGTCAGTGACCCCATGCATGGCAACACCATCAAAGTGTCCACCGGCTACAAAACAAGGCCCTTCGATGCCATCCTTGTGAGTATATTTCGCAATATGTATGCAACAAACAAAGTTTTACCAATGTGAAACCTTGTGGAAAATTTATGTCACTTGTACACTAGAGGAACTTCTGGGAAACACTTTTGTGATTGAAATTCGCCTCATTTTCTCATCGAAAACACGGTCTTGTTTGGTCTCTGGTTTATGTAGGCCGAGGTGAAGGCGTTCTTTGATGTTCATGAGGCCGAGGGAAGCCATGCTGGTGGTGTCCATCTTGAAATGACCGGGCAAAATGTGACTGAGTGCATCGGTGGATCTCGCACAGTTACTGTTGATGACCTCGCGTCACGCTACCACACCCATTGTGACCCCCGACTCAATGCCTCACAATCTCTAGAGCTCGCCTTCATTATTGCAGATCGCCTCCGTCGCAGCCGCCAACCCCTCACCATCTAAATGTATCTCGTCTGGATTAATGTTATAGAACTGGTGCAAGTAGCTAGTAGTAGCATAAGACTTTTATTTCTCTCTCCTTACGTAACGTGCAAGGGTATGTGTTTAATTTGAATATAATCAGGCTATATAACTTCTTGGCTTTTTAAAACTATCCCTTGGTTTGCCATCCAGTGCAACCTTCATGATATTTGGCATTGTGCTCTTTGGTGTCCCTTTGTGCAAACCATTAATAAAAATGCTAAAATGTTTGCTACTAGTGCTATGCAAAAACTTATTAGGTCTACTATTTCAGCCAGTTTTGGGGATTTATTCATGTTGGTGTCACATTCAATAGATTTGTGTTCTAACTTTCTGTAATCATTTGAATTTCCTTTTACTCTTTATGTTGGAGACTGCAGAGATTGAGCTCAAGAAGAATGTAGCTACCTATTATAAAAAGTCACATGTTTTTAACATAGATGTGTATGCGTATTGAGAAAATGTTCCCTATGTATTGTGTGCTTCTGATCAATTGTGAGCATTTATATGCAAACTTTCATTTCTTTTCAAATATTCTAGCATGTTCACTCTTGACGGGAGCAATTTAGATAGTGATGCCGAGAAAAGATGCCTCGAGCCATGACTCTTTGTGTTACCATTTATTGGTCTCGAATCTCGATCTTGTGCGAACCAAAGGCATGTTAAGGATGGGGAACTTCATCGAAGAAAACATAAAGTTTCTTCACATGTATTATGCTGCAGAAAGGGTAGGAAACTTCATTTAGGGAGACAGATCTCTTCATGTATTTATTATTACATTGTACAATGCCATTGATCGATGTGAGAGTTCAGATGCACTGAATTTGATATATCTTTATCATCTAAATCTACGACTTGTACAAATTATTATGTGGATTTAAAACAATTATTCAGATCTCCCAGGGGACCCTTCTTTTTAGAAGAGAAAATAAACTTTGTTAGGTAGTTCCATTTTCAACTTGTCTGTCTACAACCTACCCATGTTTTACTTTGCAATTCTATGGTGCTTATATTGTACTTGCATTTTCTTCACATGCCTTCCGAACATCGAAGTGTGTTATTGGTCATTATTTTGTGTTTATTTACTCTCTCAAGGTTCCTTTTACTAGTGTCCACACATTCTTCCACTTGGAATAGTTTTTGTTTTCCTTTTATTGCTTTTTCCCTTGTGATCTGATATACAACCAAAAGTTGTTTTGTGAGGAGGCATTTTGTGCATTTGCTTTATGTAGTTTTTGTTTCTTCTCATCAACCGCAAGGTCCCAATAGTCATCATGTAGGTGTCACTATTTGTCAGAGAACTTCCAATATGATGTGTGGCGTGGAGAGCTTCCCGTACAAGAAAATAAAAGTGGAGGTGATGTGGAGAGATGAAATTGCAAATAGTCACTAGTTGTTACATATTATTATTTAGAGATTGAAATATTAGGTTTTAAGCAAGTAGGCAATGAGACAAAAAAGAATCATAGATATAAAGAGGAAAATGTGGTGATTGAAGATTGAAGGGGTATCAAAATGAATGTGAAGCTCAATTTTGAAATTTTGGGTTCTGACAACTGAAAGTTTTAAGTGCATTTTGTTAGGCTCATGGGATGTGCATGATCTCAAAGTATACATGTAAATTGTGCTTCCACTCGTTGGGTTTGGAAGGTAAACCATTTTAGCAAGCAAGGTATGATTAGTAGTGATCCATTTTTTAAGAGCCAACAACTAGCAGACATGGCCTTGAGATTCAAACCCATGAATGATTACCATACGCTATGATTTTCTTCCTAAATATATATATATATATATATATATTAAAAGAAGGTTCACCTTGGTATTAATGGAAAGATGCCGAAAGGCTACAAGGAGTTCATACAATATATTACAACCCTCATATCCACATCACCAACATGTCAAGTATCAAAAGCCCTCATTAAGGTTGTTCCAAGACGGGGGGTGGAAACAACCATCTTGGTAGAGCATATCTCCACTTTATTCTTTCTCCAAAAGAGACGAAGACCTCAACGTTTTTCCAAATTTCTCTAAGCTGTTGTTGTCTCCGAATCACAACCTTAGGCTCACCAGTTATATTGCATCATATTGACCTCTTAAAGTGTGTACGAGCATTAACCATACCTCTTTGACTAACTCAACTGCATTCTGTTTAACTTTCTGAAATACACATTTACATCTAGCCTTCCACAATACCCAAATGACTAGAGAAGATATCGTAAACCAGACCATATCCTCTTCCAAACAACGAACTGATGTAATATCAGAGACCTCCAATACATGTCTTCTATCGGAGAGGAGAAGGAAATCACCATACTCCTTTTCATAGTTTTGAATTTCTTTAGCCAATCTTCCCCATCTCACAAAACCCCATGTGTACACCTGCCTACCATAAATAGGATATAACATTCTCAACATTCTTTTCCAAACTGCTCTAGCAATAGGACATATCCATAAAACATGGTACTAAACCAATTCAATGGGAGAACCACAACTGTCACATTTTAAATCCTGACAATGTCCCCCCATCCATGACTTCACAGGAATGCCATAATGTGTCCACAACCATCTAAATAACACAACCTTTTTAGGAATTTGCATGGCCCATAACCATTTCCTATAAGCATTTAACCAAGAATCTGTTACATTACCAAATCTCCAAAAATTACAAGCTGTTGGTGTAACAGTCACACCTCTCCTTAGCATTTCTCTACCCATTTTTACCGAATACTGAAAAAATGGGATTTGCTTACCTAACATTCCTTGCGCTGATCTGATTTGCCATTTCCACTCACCAGGATCCCACAAAAAGCAAGCAATGGGCTTAGTCTCATAGACCCATAAATCAAAGAGATTGTTAACATCATTTGGATGTGGGTTCAATATCCATTTTTTATCTTTCTTCCATAATATACGAATAGGCAACCTATTCCCTTGAGTTATAATTTTGTCTTCCACAAAGAGAGAATGAAGTCGTCCAGAAGGCAAAACATCAAAGTAAAGGCATTCATGAGAGTTTTTATAACCCCTAACCCCCAATAAGACATGTAGGGATGAAAACATACCATACCAAAAGAGACTAGTTTGAGAAGGTTGAAAGGAAGATATTGTAAAGACTCTATCCATTTTTGAATACATAATGTTCCCTCCCCAAATTGCACTACAAACTTGGGTTTTGTTTTTTCCATCACTGAAGAAGAAAAAGTCAGCCAATTCCCAACAAACTTAGCTTCACCTTTATCAAAGTCAACCCAATTCAACCTAGTTCTCTTCCCTAACATTACCCCATCTTCCTAAAAATATTATTTTGATTGATTGAGATTAATGATTGTTATATCCTAGCAATCAACTTGTGCCCTTATTATGTGAATTCAGATTATCTGTTCATTACATGTTCGTTTACACACTAATATAAAGTTGATACCTAATGTAGTATCTATTGACTAATTTTCTATATTGCTCAGTTCCCAATTTATTAGTTGTTGTTTGATAATGAATATATCCTGCCTTTCAAATGTGGTGATCACTTCAAAGCATTCATTTTCTCGTAGTGTGTCAATTGATGTGATATAAAGATGTGTGTGTGATGTTTTTTTTTTGAGAAAAATATCCTCCATTGGTATTAAAATTAAAGTGGCTAAAACCAATATGCAAAATAGTCTATAATATTTTCCATCTCAACAAGTATAGATCATCTGAGAAAGGACCAAAGGTAAGTGTTAGCATCAATCTCAACGTTCATCACCGTTGCCAAGAACAAATACTGCTTAAGATGTGTAGGAGAACTATCATCTCCGGTTCAGCTTCAATCTTGCCCTTATTATCCAACAAAAGTAATCATCTATTACCATGTCAACTGATTTGATCTTAAATCACCATCAAGAAGGAAGAATGCTATAGCAAGATCACGACAGTGTTTTCCATTAAAATATATATATGCATTTTAATGCAACTTGTTTTTTCTACTCCTCAAAATCCCGAGTTAGAAATACATACAAAACTTTATCCTTCTCATCTCTGTTCAGCTTAAAAAGACTCATTAAAACATTCTTGTGCTGTAAAGCAAGCTATAGCATTACACAATTCTTGGGATCCTTTTTAGACAAGTATTACACTCTAGCTAACTTCTCCATCAGTTAACCAAAAACCGATTCCCAATGCTTGCATGGCCTGCCATGCGTGTTTATGTAGATGCACTCGATATGAAAGGTTACCTCTCTATCGGAAGCCATGGTCCCTTTCAATTGCTCTTGGACTGTTATAAACATATGTATGTCCCAAAGCATTAGTAATAACAGTTATACATGGGCACATGCCTCATGTCGGTGGAGGAAATACCTAGAGTGGTGGCTGATACCTCCAACGTATACCACCATTAACCATGCAGAATACCTTCATCCTTTCCCATCTCTTCTTAAAAACCTCTTGCTTTCGAAAGACTACATCTGAATCACCTTTGATAGCATCATATTCTCCTTTTAGTGTATGCACCAAGGTCACCCAAATCTCCTTAATTACATCCACCACATTCCATTGAATTTGCTAAAATATCCTTCGACATCTACTAGTCCACAAAACCCATATGGTTATTGAACTAATCGTCACCCAAACCACTCCATTCTGGACTAAATTAATAGGCATACATGGTGACACTTCCTCAACATATTAACCTCTTGTATATAATGCAAAGTTAACCTTTTCTTTTTAATAATCTTGTACCTCACCCTTAATATCAACCCACATCATTGCCCCCCATTTATATACTCTAGAGCCATAAACCTCATGCAAGAGATGTAAAAATCTTTTCCAAACCAATTTGGCAGCCATACATGACTAGAATAGGTGATGAAGTGACCCCACTTCTAACCCAAAAATCACACATTTTATCCACTTATTTACAATACATCCAAACTCTAACAAGAACCGCATAATGAACAATCAACCATCTAAATAGAATAATCTTCTTTGGATTTTGCATAGCCCATAGCCATTTCCAAAATGTTGTCATGTATTATAAGTCAAGCATGTTGTAGTTGACGTCAGCCAATGGGGTTACCCTACGTCTTATCATTGCCCTTCCCAATCGAAGGGAATAATGAAAAAACCGAATTGGCCTAACATCCTCCCCAGAATATGATGTAAGTAGCCACTTCCATTCTCATGGGTCCCATTCCAATTGACATAATGGTTTTTTCCCCACTACCCATAGATCCCACCATGGATGAACATCATTAGGATTAGGGTCAAGGACCCAAACTTTATCTACCTTAGCTAGAATTCTAATAGGTTTTAATATAGCCTTAGCCAAATATTCATGTTCCCAGGGAATCATCCCTAATCATCCATCCTGTAGAACATCATAACTTAAGAAAGTACCATCATCTCTAAGGCCACAGACTCCAAATAAAACCTGAAAATTTGGAAATAATCACACCCACTTATGACAATTAGAAAGTATATTATCTTAAAAGGGTAAATCCTTAACTCATTAACTATCACATTTCCTCCTTTAATTCCTCTTTACTCTTGTTGAATAATATGAGTAGGTTTGTGAACAAACTATTGCCAATTACTAAGTGATGAGGCAAAAGATGAATCCACTTGAGCCCAATTTTGTCTTACTCTCCTCCCCAACATAGATCCTTCAACATCTAGAAATAAAGGATTCTAAACCAAGGGTTGATGTAACCATTCATCCATCGAATTGGGTGTGATGTATATTTATATATCTTATATTTTGAGAGACATGAAGAAGTGTGGAGTTTTTCTAGAAAAAGAAGAAGAAGTGTGGAGTTAGATTTTACCATGTGATGTTTTCTTCGATTATGATGTAGTATAACTTTCCCCTAGTGCTCGATCCAAGTATGACACCGGAGTTTTTACATGCGTAGCTCGTTTGCTAATGACATTACAAAACAATCACTTTTAGATGGATTCGTGTTATCTCAACATCAATACTTGAGTGTGCATCTATTGGGGTTTTGTAATCTTGCTATCTAGAATTAGCCATTCTTTGATCAAGCCATATAAATGTGATTAAAACTCATTGCAACTAAATTGCCTTCGATATTTTTACCAAAAGGATTTTCTGAATTGTATTTTAAAATCTAGGTCTAAGATTGCCCCTGGAGTTGATGAATAAAAGTTCATGTCAATGAGCTAGCAAATCCATAATAAGTTTATCATTATTTGTGAATCTCTATGACATTATATACAACGAGAATAAATTATTGTCCTTTATCAAATTGCAAGTATCCCCAATATGTGTGATTGCAAACAATGACATATTTAATGCAAATATCTACTTTTGTTATATTATCCCCATTAACATCATTATTCTCAATCTAGAATATGGGGATATAGTCCTAATTTCAAAATATAATAGAAACATCATTTTATGGTATATTGCTTACTCTAAACTCTAAATTGCCCTTCTATACAAGAAACATGCTTATGTTGTACCTTTTGTGAGAACTACACTTTATTAATAATTATAATAGGTGGCAATTAGGAATCGACAATGATTTGGTTTCGGCTTGACTGGTTTGGCCTTGTCCGAACCAAAACCGATTAAGCCTTAGCTGGTTTGGGAGTTTCCAAACTTGAACCAAACCGGTTAAGCCTAAATGGGTTTCAGAATTGGTTTAGCCAAGTCGATTAAGCCTTAACCGGTTTGGCATGAGTCATCCCAAACCGAACCGAACCGAACCAAATTGTTTTAAAATGGTTTAACAGTTCGGTTCATGCTTGAGCCAAGTCATTGCCGATTCCTAATGGCAATTGTGTTGCAATGAAAAAGGGAACCTTTAAGATTTGTAACTTGTGGAGAAGTGCGAGGGCCCTCACTGTAAAAGGCACATTTTGGTGCTCTAAATTCAAAGCTAGGTCATCGTCATCAATGTCTCTTTCTTGCTTGCATTATGAGTTGTCGTCAAGCGTTGAGGGCTTGCCTTCGCATTTTAAATCTCTTTGCAAAATGGGCATTTTGATTATTCAAATTTGGAACTCCCTTATGCTCATCATTCGTTTGGGATGGGTGTCTATCGTTTCTTAGCCAGTAGCGAGGTGTTAATTACTACCAATGAACTAATCATTGATCTATGGTTATGCACACATAACGTATACGAGGGTAGGTCACTAATATTTACATAAGTGAGGGGTATGTTAACTAATGTTAGAAAGGGACTAATGTGATTGGATAGAAGGAATGATATGTCCACACATTATCCAGATCTTGATGACCAATGAATGGAGAGTCTTTTAAAAAGGCACATCCATTCAAGGGACCTAGGAAGAGGTATCAATATGAGGCACAACTACCCCCATAAGACACATTCTGTCGGAAGGTTGCCATCTTAAGACATTGGTGGTGTAGGCTAGGCTTTCGTCGCGATAATCGTGTTATCTCTTCCAAGGTATTAGTCATCCTAATATCCATTGGTATGGGACATTGGTGTTAGGTTGGCTATGTCTTGATCATAGCTCGGGGGTAGTCGGGTGCAACGAGTCCTTCTATGCAATTTGTTTACCCTATTTTACTTTATTTCAGTCTATTGATTAGTAATAGACTCTTAATAGTCATATTTAAGTATCAAATTTAGTTACCCAATAAGCTTAACTTATTAACACTGAATAAAATAATTGCAATGAAAATCACAAAGGGGTAAACATCGTGTTTTGTTTAGTTATAATCAATCCTAATACAAGTGCTTAAGAACTTAATATAGATACTTAAGCCCTAAGCCAATATCATTGGGGTAGCATTAGAAATTAATCAGAGAAAGAGAATGAAGACTCTAATTTAAGTGATGAGAAAGTGAAGAAAGTAGAAATATCAAAAGGCACAAAAATGACTTTAGTCATACACAACAATTAAGGCCTTTTCACATTACGATGGCCACAAGGCTCATATATTTTTTCCTCTTTTATTACGCAAAGCTCATGGTTGTTGGATGCATATGATAGACAACCTTAATGGCATGCAATTGGCACAAAAAACTTGTTCTATGTGCAAATGAAGGCACATTAAGGTGGATTACCTCTACATTTGAGAGCAGATCATGATCGAAGACATAGATCTCTGATATATCCAAACTAATCAGCAAATGATAAATATTTTACCCAAGCGCTCGGAGTACACAAGCTTGGATAATTTTTTCGAGGGTCTTGGCCTATGTTTTGTAGATCCACTAAGTTTGAAGGGGAGTAAAAGAAAAACTAAGCTTGTCATCCAACAGATTTGAGTTTGAAAGGTCATGCTCATATATTAAGTTCAACCACACACTCCTTGCGAATGTGCATCTATTAAAGGCCACCATAGACTTTGCCAATGGGAGATGCCTTTGCATTGAATGAAGTAGACACCTTAGATATTCCATTTGCTCTTCTATTTATTACTAGATTCCTCTTGACTTATATGTGTAAATCTATAGAAGTTCCATATAAAGTAAGCCCCCTCTTTGATATATACTATAGAGTGTTCATTGCTTTAGTGTAAGTGTTATGTGCAACTTAATTGGATTGTTCTCCCATCTTGATTTAACGTTGTTTATGCTTTTAGTGTATATAATTCTCTCTCATTTTGGCTAACTGATCATTCTTGTCACACAACGAACATATGATACAGAACATGTCTTTACTTAATCTATTCCATTGCACATAATACTCAATTCTCTTTACAAACTAACACCAAATTAATCAGGAAAGATTGATGTTTGCATTAGATAGATTATTAATCAAAGGACACAGATATCTCAATTTATTAGAATGGACATGGAACGTGGAGGTAAGGGAGACCAATGGGAGAGCATAAAATAGCTATTCGTTTGAATATCAAAAGCTCCCTTTTGAAATGATTCTCATGTCCAACTATACAAGCTGGAAACTTGAAAAGGTCATTGCACATTACAAGTCCATTGACCATTGCTACCCAACGAGGGTTAATTCCTATGCAAAGTGAAATATAACCAATAATTCTAACAACTAATATGGCAACAAGGCTTGTCAACTAATGTGTCACCATAAGACCTTAGTAGACCGCCATTGTAATGCATTGGCCAAACTTTCTAGCTCCATATATAGACTTCCTATTCAACCATTAGTTATGTGATGGACGATTTTTTTCATGCATACATTGAACATTAACTAGCTCTAGTATGCATGGATATGTGTGATCCACCAACCTTCCCCACTTACGACTCATACAATTGTCACAACATTGTATCAAGCTATAATATTACCATGTTCTACACAGCCAAAATTTTGTGTGTTCTGGAAGTTCAACCAAGGTTTAGGAGAGTTGCCAAATCGTAAAACGATGCATGAGATCTCATTCAATCTTAATACATATAGGCTAGCTCTCAAATGTTAAGGTGATGCACATACAAAAGATCGCGGGCTAGTAGATGGTCCTAATTTTGTTTGTGGGTTTTTGCACGCAAGCAAGTCGGCCTTTTCGCATGTGGAAGCATACTTTCCATCTCAATGCCCATCCATTCATCCATCCATCCATCGGAGTTGAACCTACGGAAAATCTGAGTCTTAAGAGTAAGCACATAGCAAGCGAGAGGCCCAGTGCCCACCCTTGGCCCCATTTCCTTGGAGTTGGCTGTCATGGTGTAGTAGTTGGACAAGTGTGAACCCAACCTCAGTGAGAGAAAGGAAATTAGGGTTTTAGCGTTCCCTTAGCCTCCTCCTCCTGTCTGTAGTCTTCTGCCATCTTCTCCCCTTCACAGCGACATGGCGAAGTCGAAGAATCACACGGCCCACAACCAGTCATACAAAGCTCACAGGAACGGCATAAAGAAGGTCAAGAAGACCAAGTATACCTCCACCAAGGGGGTAAGATTACCATCTTTACTCGATTCTGCACCTCGTTTTTCTCCCGCGCCTTTCCATTTCCTGCTACTTAATCCTGGTTTTGTCTGAATTCGTCCATATGTTTCTATGTCTCGTTTTTTGCTTTCGTTTGTTCTCTTTAGATTTCCATTGTTTTTTTTTTGTGTTCGGGTTTTTGTTTTCTACTTTTCGGCCTGTTTTAGTGTGTTTCTGGAGAAACTTTCTTTATTTCCATCTTTGTTTTGCACTCTGTGCTGTAAATGTCTTTTGTTTTGGTCAATTCCTGTATTTTACATGTCTCATTTGCTTTGACCAATGTTTTCATCTGGTTTATGAGCAATTGCTGTCTTTTATAGTAATTTTGTTTCTTATCGCTTCTACATCTCGTCTCTGATGAATGTGTAATTTTTGGCAGATGGATCCCAAGTTTCTGAGAAATCAGAGGTACGCTAAGAAGCACAATAAGACTGGTGCTGCAGGATCCGAGTCTGGTGGCGATGAGTAGAAATCTTTCTTCACCATTAGTAATCAATGGAATTAATTTCATTGTTGGACTTTTGGATCCATTTTACAAAAAGTAACAGACGTTTGGGGATTAAGAATATGAGTCTACCATTAGCTTTGATGCGTAGACACTCTATGGAATTTGTTACTTTGTAAGACTTTGTACATGCTTTTTCCAGAGAAAGCATTTTATGATTGTCCCAATTTTGACAGACGGTAATGAGTACTTTTTCTTTTGATCAGGTGGGGTGTGTAACGTATGTTTTTGCCCTGAGTTCATGTTTGTTATTTGCTACTTATAACTGGAGGGTTTAATTTGCAGCTTTTCATTAAGTATCTTGATTGTGTTGCTAATAGACACTCTTGAAATGTTTCATGAAATTTTGTTTATCTTGAACGTCAGACTTATTTATGTGTATTTTATCCAATTGGATGGTGAACAATTGTATGCTATATAATGTTGTCTAGTATGAGATTGTTTGTTTCTTTGTCCAACTACAGATTTAAGGAGTCAACGCCCTCTGCATGTGTTTCTGCAATTGTGCTCATTGTTGTTTTGTTAATGATCCGTAATTGATTTCATTAGATTATTTTGTTTGTGAGGTGGTGAATGGAAAAGTTATTATGCGTAACTCATTTGATAGGCCTTATTAAGGAAGACCATGGGTAATTTATGGTATTAAATTGTTATGATCTTGGCAGAAATCTCTTGTGCAACTCATTTATAGATCTTATTAGTGAAGACCATGAATAATTTATTGTTTTTATGATCTTGGCATTTGTACCTGCTTATCATGATTTTGTAAAAGAGGCTGAAGTGCTCATCTCATCTGTATTGTAATGTATGTTAAATGAAATTATTCTGCTGGTGCCTTTCAATCCAATGTACTCTATGTGAATATCCACTTAAGTGCCATTGTTAGTTTGCAATCCTAAACACATTGTCTGTTATGTTAGGCTTCCTAGAATTTTGCGTGGTTTGGAAATGTTTGGGCTTTTCTCAACATTAACAGCAATGGAGTTTCTCATAGGTGGTTTGCTTTAGTAGTTGTAATGGGTTTGGTTGGCGCTAAATTTTTTCTAATGAAAATGTCTGAAAAAAAACAGAAATGTCATAACTGTTGGGAACTGTTCCATATATGACAATGTACGTTTTTGAAATACAGTTTTAGAGCAATTCTATCAATGCAACTTCAACCTTGTGATCGTCTTGCATCATTCTCTGTTTTCCAAATGTTTCTTAATATGAACAATGGAAGTATGAGTCCGACAAAATTCTCAATTTCACCAATCCTTTCTACACTCACCCCACTTTTCTACACTTTTCATGGCATATTGATGTGGACCCATTATACATGACTGATGGGCAAAATGATTGGAACAATTGATGGGAGGCTGATGGCATTTTGGAGTACAATAAGATATTGTTCAGGGTTAGATTCCTTTGAAATCCATTGCAACCCTAATGACATTATAAAAACATATTTACGTTATGTTTAATAAGTTGTTTTTCATGTCTGTGTAAGACAAGGTGCAACTTTGAGTGAAACTAGATATGCGAGACACTCAATATATATATACATCCCTTTGAATATATTACAACACTCAATAGTACATGATTAATAAGTACTATCTTTCAACTCGCTGGGAATTTAATAAATATAATAATTTAGCAAATACCTTCATTGAAATTCAAGCACTCGTCATGACTCATAACTATATGCAATTCATAGACCTGGAATATTTTGATACTATATTTATACCATTAACCACCTACAACAGTAATGTATATAAATGTTAGTAGAGACATTGATTTTCCGATTCTAAACATAAACTGCGGCCTTGCTTTTAAACTATTGCCATTAAAAAGAATGAGATTGACACCCTCATCCTGCTAAGTGGTATAGCTGCCCTTCTAAGAGAGCACTACTATAGGCAGCACCCAAGAGAGATGGGCAAATGCATGCATACAATCATTACGACATTAGGAATATAGCCTTGACACAAACAAGTACTTGCACATGTTGATACATTACTGGTTCCTGATATGTTCAAGAAGGCAGCACCCAAGAGAGATGGGCAAATGCATGCATACATTCATTATGACATTAGGAATATAACCTTAAGATAAACAAGTGCTTGCACATGTTGATACATTACTGGTTCCTGATATGTTCAAGAAGGCAGCACCCAAGAGAGATGGCAAATGTATACATTACTGGTTCCTGACATTAGGAATATAGCCTTAAGATAAACAAGTGCTTGCACATGTTGATACATTACTGGTTCCTGATATGTTCAAGAAGGCAGCACCCAAGAGAGATGGCAAATGCATACATTACTGGTTCCTGACATTAGGAATATAGCCTTAAGATAAACAAGTGCTTGCACATGTTTGATACATTACTGGTTCCTGATATGTTCAAGAAGACATTGCATAACATAGTTTCAACATTCTACACTTGAAGTTGTTTGATCACGAATGAGCATTAGGCCAAAGAAGAAGCTGTACATGGATCATAGCCTCCAGATAAAGAACATGTACCCATATGGTAACATGTTATAATTGCACTGTACATGGTAACATGGCAATTATAAAATATAGTTATCGATCATGAACATTAGGACATAAGAAGCATAGGCTAAAGATAAATAAGCACTTGCATATGGTGACACATTACTGGTTCCTGATTGTTCACGAAGACACAGCACTTGCATATTATAGTTTTAACATACTACAATTGCAGTTCTTTATCACAAATGTGTATCCTAACTATTGTTACTATAAATTGGAAATTGCTATAACTTTCACTCATGTAACCAAATGATTCCAGACTTCTTAATTACAGCATGTTTTTTATGTTATGATCATGAATTGTATCATGAAGTCAGCTTTTTGGAGGATATGTTGCCACTCCCCATAGACAAAAAGAATTACAAAGTGATGAACTTTATCTGAACATTCAGATTCATAAGTAAAGAACAGCTTAAAATATAAGTTATAACTAGCAGCATGTGCTACTGGCTGCACCAGCACCACCTGGCTGTCCAGGTGTTAAAATGCTCTTCTTTGCTGCACTAGCATCTTTCAACAAACTCGGTGTATCCAATATCTAAAATGTCAGTTAGTTAGACATTAGGGTCAAGGGACACCGTTTAGAACATACACAAATATTTATGTTTCACTGACTGACCTTCAAAACAAGCTCCTCGAAACAATGTTCAACATTAAGCCGAGTTTTAGCACTACATTCAAGGAACAAACACCCATACTGCCTTGCAAATGCAATACCCTCCTGCTTAGAAACAACACGTTCCGAGTCCTGCATAAGACCTCATTCTCTTAATAAACACAAAGTTTAAGTCCTGTATTTATCAGTATACCTCATGTAATCTTAATCATGTTCACCTTATCAACTTTATTGCCAACAAGCATTTTAATGCAATCTTGGTTAGTAGAGTAAAGATCAACTTCTTTCAACCAAATATCTGACAGATTTGAGAATGTGTCTCTCCGTGTCACATCATACACTGGCATGAAACACAAGAACAATAAGATTAAGGAATAAGCAATGAAAACACAAAACATCCATGTTTTTCTTAATGAGAATAAAATATGTGCAAAACAGATTTTAGTGGGGAATAGCAATCAAATATTCAAGGTGTATGCAAGTGATCATTCTGCTCAATGAAATCTCTCCAAGGACAAAAAATTGCTTCAAGTTTTAGTTAGTATGTATAATGGATATTTTCTTCCTTTTAGGGACTGATTTCTTTTGCTATACTTAAAGGCAAAATCTGATTTGTCCATGGTAAAGTTTCTATTGATTTAGAGTTAATCTGATTATTAATAATTACTTGTTTTGCATCAAGGATTGTGTAAAGTTTAATGGTATAGAATACAGATTATTGTCACTATGTTTTAATACTACAAAACAATAATATTGTAATGTTTTAACACAGCATTCAAAATCTCAAACCGCAGCAGTTAAGATAAAAAATGTGCACGGGAGTTACCAAGGATAATGCCTTGGGCGCCTCTATAATATGAGCTGGTTAGTGTACGGAACCGCTCTTGTCCAGCTGCAATGAGAAAACACGCATTTCAAATAAAATAACACTACGAAAATTTCTAGCATTTTTTGGTTTGTATTTTTTTTTTTTTTTCTTCTGCATATTTGAATTTTTGCACAAATTTACACATCAAAAGAAAACCTCTCTCACATTATGAGCAGCAATAGTGAAAATTTTCACATCAAGTGGTTTTTTATTTATTTTAGTGAAGGTGAATAATTTGTATTTCTCACACAGTACATCCTTCCTAGTTTTCAAGTTGCTTGAACCAAACGAAACAGAATTTCTATAACAATGAGTTTTTATCAAGTACGAGCATTTAGATTAATCATCGTAGTTGTCACCACCAGGTGGAAGCACGCTGTTGTGGTTTTCCACCTACGGATATACATTGTTTTGCCAGTCTATTCCTCTGTGTAGCATGTCTCCATCTTCTGTTTCATACGCTACATCTAAATAGACATGTGAGCACTACCGTTGTACATTGCTGCATATTGTGTAATACCACGTATCACATTTTCATGACTAATGTTTTAATTACAGAAAAAAGTACATTCAGGTACATCCAGACTCTATACTTTTAGATATTTATTTAGTTTATGTCTGTCCTATATTGGTACGTAGCATTCTCTGCATTCAAGTACTATTACCACATCCACACAGTGAAGAATGTGAGTCGTGATAGCTATCAATCATCTGATCAGTGCTTGTGGGTGTGACATTCCAACAAATTGGGCAATATTCTCATAGAAAATAATTGTCAAAATATGCAAAGACAGACACATATGTATTACAACTCATCTATTATAGCTAGTGTACGTGGGTATTTGTATTTCCTATCATGTATCGCATAGGCTGCAATCTGTAAATTGATATATGTCATTAATCAAAACTGTGAATAGAGAGGTTGTAGTAATATCATAGAGGAAAACGTAAGCTCAAATGTTTCCCCAAATATTTCTTTTTAATGATAAGAAAAAGAAACCGAAACTATAAACAAGGATATTAAGCTATTATGATAGATGAAAATGGAATCTACTCAGAGCTTTCTTATTTTGTCTTTTTTGCAAAGAGAAAAACCAGCATCATATATTTCAATGATATTTATAGCTTGCAAGCAGCAAAAGAAAATCTTCATAAGTTATCAATCTTTTGAATAACAAGCAGTCAATCTTAAGGTCAAACTGGGAATTGAATATACAAAAATCACATCTAAACATCAAGAGTCTGATTAATCATTTAAGTGCACAATTGAAGACAATCAATCTTCACTGTCATATCGTGTAATGAGGAAAAAGTGTATTTATTTCTATTAGTGTCTTTTAAACCAAATGGAGAAACCAACAAAACAATAAGTTTTGAATTGATAGCAGGATGAAAACATAAAAACATTGCCATCAACGCAAAACACAACATTAAATATAAAATACAGACCAGAAAACTAATAACAGAAATAAAATGGTACATACCTGTATCCCAAATCGTCAACTTCAACTTTTTCCCTTTCAATGACATGAGCTTCAACTTAAAATCAACGCCTACATGGGCAGAAATGTATAGGAACATATTTCCAGTCAGGAGGAACCAAATGAATTACGAACAACCATGTGGATCAAAAAATAAAGATGAAACTCACCAATTGTAGGAGACAGATCATCGAATGTATCTGCTGTGAATCGCAACAAAAGGCTACTTTTGCCAACACCAGAATCACCAATCAAGAGCAACTTGAACAAATGATCGAACTCGACTTGACCTGGACCGGATGCCATGAATGGCACGAAAATAGAAAAACCTGCGCCTCAAACATACACAGAAAAATCCATCCTAGAACGTTAGAGAACTGAAAAAAATCTTTTGTACAGGAAAAAAACCTAAAACTTGAGAAAGAAAACGAATCTTCATCAGTTGCAATAACCTATAAATGTTGAAGAACATCAAGCACCGTCCTAACATAGTCCACCTAGATAAGAGAAATTTGAATCATGTGACTAAGAACACATTCTGAGTGATTAGTGAGACACAGATCTTGGAGAATGGCATGCACACCTTGGGGGGCAACAAAACAAGAGATGTGGAAGGAAGTGTGCAGATCCAGAGTTGTTTCAAAAGCATACCTGGGAGAGATCTTTCGATGAAAACAGAAGGGAAGGAGGCAGAATCCGCGGAGACAGGGTATATACACAGGGGAGGGGAACAGAGCACGCCACTCTGCTAAATTTTAGCGAATACAGGAAGCATATACGAACGAAATGAAGAATGAGAACATTATGTTTTCCATTGTATTTACTATTTATTTATATACAGGTACATATTACACACAAACACTTGATTTTGGTTAAATACATATACATATGTGTGGATTGTTAGTACTAAAAGTAGGATTCGATCCTTCGACCAAAGCACCTCATTCTTATGTCATACATATGCTTCTTTCTGAAGTCATGTATGGAGAGAGAGAGAGAGAGAGCCATTAAAGTTGAGAACAAGCTAGGAAAGTTCGGATGACTCATGACTGGTAACACCGAAGGAGATGATGAAGACTTGCATGATTAGATCCATCGATGATGATTGTTCTTCGTGATGGACGACCCTTTTAAGAGATGTAGAAAGAGAGAGAGAGAGAAAAGAGTTGAGATGGTTGTGACTAAATTCATAAGGTTGTTCGGCCCGTGCCTAGAATGGCAGGCATTCAATCCAACATTCCACATGGGCATCTCATAAAATCTATGTATAGTGTAGTAAATACGAGGTGTGAAATTCGAATCTTGAACCCAAGGTAGCCTCCAACAACTTACCATATGGGTAAATTAATTGCGGTAAGAAAAAATGAGGCAAAAAGCATAAAGTCCTCCTACTCGCAGTATGCTACATTGTATTTATGTCATGCTCATGTGGGAGAAGGAAGTTCAAGAATGACATTAAATCATTACATAGAAATTGAGGACAAACTATTAGTAAAGTCAAATGGTGGAAGTCACTAGAAACCAAATCCAAGAAATCATTATAGAGATTGGAATACATGAAAAGAAAGAAAAAACAAATGCCCAATGCTCTCTCCTATTTTGTTTGTCCATAATGATGTTGCTATATATGTGAACTTTCACCAACTTAATTTACTACACCGTTTATTGGTGGTTGGGTAGAGCCCACCCTCCCCTCTCCTCCCCCCCACAAAAAAAACCTAGTAATATTGTCACTAATATTCAAGCTATTTGTTATTTCATTGTTTTCTTCCAAAATTTCCTCTCTCTCAGCTTCTATATATTACTTTATTGTTACGTTTGCAAATAGGAATTGGTGCATGACCTTGTGCTCCTCTGCACATACTGTCGTGTTTAATTATTGGTTTAAAACAATCACAAAGAACGACCTTGTCAACTTTTAGTCAATAAACTTTTAAAACCTAGTTACTTTAGTTGTTATCTATCTTGAGCTTTAAACTTCCTCAAAGCCAACTAAGGATTTATTCGCATCCTTTTGAATGAATGAAATTACCAAACCCATTATTACAACACATTTCGCATTAGCTATGAATTTAGGATACTTCTATACTAGTTTGTAATGTAGTGGACTACTTTCTTCCACTAAATTGATCATTTGACTCATAGGTGATGAATATTGACATAGCAAATGGAACCAATACTATGTTTCCTATTGCAAAGGAGATCCCATTCATGTATACTAATACCATACTATTAGTCAAATATTTTAATCCCTTCCTTTATAGAGACCTCATTGTAACCATGTTAGGATTTCAACATTGACAAAACTTTGACGAGTTAAGGTATCTCGTAGTCTGTCTTTCTCTCTCTTGTGAGTCACACACACACACACACACACACACATAATGTAAATAGTTGTATATATGCTTTGAATATTTTTCTTTCAATTTATTGTTGTTCATGTTATCATCATACAATGTCATGTCTTCTACCAAGCAATGCTAATTACATTTATTACATTTGTATATGTATTGTGTCTATTCTCAACAATTGAGATTTTGGTCACCTCTTGCCTAGCCAAACAAGAATTTAAATCTAACAAAGAACTCCAATTTAAAGTATCTAGATTGTTGATCATATGAACCTTAAAAAGTTATTGCAAATTGCGTCACATAATGATTGCATCAAGCATATTGCTTGTCATGCCAATGATTCTTATATTCGTTGCATCGGTAATAAAGAAAACTTCACATGTGAAGCATTGTAATGTAATATTGTATTGCAAACTATTCCCCCGTAAAAAATGGAACATTATTATTGTATAATATGCAATGCCTTTACCTTTAGATAATAGATCACAAAATCATTTCACTAACTTGCAAACTGAAACGAAAACGTTTCTTGATAAAAGTAAAATAAAAGGTACATGATATAATAAGGGTAATATCATTACCAAAAATATTTTCCTTAGTAGAAAGATTGAAAAGGATACATTCTCATAAGGAGAGGCAATGTTAAGAGTGTATACTAGGAATCACACATAATTTAATATTTCATTGAAGCTAATAAATAATTCAACTATATGATATCATCTTTATATGTTAAGCACTAAGTAGCCAGTAAATGAATTAGAGAAAACATTTTCCTTAGTAGAAAGATTGAAGAGGATACATTCTCATAAGGAGAGGCAACGCTAACATTGTTGTATATGTAGTCTAGGAAGGTAATACAAAGCAACATGTGAATTTGAACTAACACAATAACAAAGTTCAATTGTTGGACATGCAATTTTGATTGTCAGTAGCATATGTAGAGGAGTTTCCAATTTTGATACGAAGTTCACAGTGTAGTATTGGTGGGAGGGAGGACTGTTCAATTCTTGCATTACATCATGGAGAATGATCAAATCAATAGTTCAACAATTTTCATAACCTCGAAGAATTAATTTTAGTGTGTAAAAAACTAAGAGAATATGGAGGAGAGAAACTTGACATTGAAATGACAATTTGTATTCACACATCCTAAAAAAGTCCAACCTATGACAACACAATTGATTTAATGTCTAAAGCTATTTGCAATCTAGTCAAAATAGCCTTTACGAATATTCTACTTTTGATCATATTCGAGGTTTACCTTCCCCACATTTTCATCGAGGACCTACCCCTACACACATTTCTCTTTGACTCAAAACATGCACTCTCAATTACAATGCTCATTATTAAAATTCTTCAATATCTAGAAAAAACTCTGCGCAGTTTATTATCTCCCCCCGAGGAAGATGATAAAATATCCCAAAACCGCAATTTCTTGACCTCAATGCTCTCATACATGAGTCTAATTACATGAATGATTGTTTGTTTATGTATTGCCTTCCCTGTGAGTCATTAGTCAACTCAACACTAATGATCATACTATCGTGATTTGTTTCCCAAGAAAGGTTAAGGTGTAAACGTCCATTGATTATTTTCTTATCATAGAACCATCTCAAGACGTATAAACCCAATTCAATTGTCATTTTCACCTATGAATGTACAACCTTCTTCATAGATTAGATCCTTCTTGCAAGCACCCAACTCTCTGATTGATGTTGTTTCGATGTGCTTATTAAGCATGCTCGTCGATTTTCACCCTAACTCATGCAACCATAAATTCCTAGTGGATCCTATGTCAAACTCATGCAACCATAAATTCCCCTGAATATATTCATAAGAGCTATCCCAGGGGGGTGTACAAGATCACATGCTACATATGGCTACACAAACTTGTTTTTTTGCTCTAATATATTGTGGTGTGTATGTGTGCCTTTGTGCCACCCTTTTAGCACACCCTTTTTAGCTAAGCCAACCCAAATGGGTACCTTTGTATCAACTATAAATTGAGTAAGAAGTAAGAAGCTAACTAGGTTGGTTTTGATCTCTTATGTGCATTTCACAATATAGCCACCATTTAACAAGGAGAAGCATGCTTGCGATAAAATAACATATGGTCTCCCATAGATGGATACATAAACAAACACATATATAGTGTTACAGAGTGAGGGCCGACGGTGACCGCTAAGGAGGCAGCGGTGTATAAGAGGTGTTATTTAGGCCTAGATGCCGGATTGTGGTAGATATAAACTTCGCCCATTATAATTAGTTAGTATTGGTGGTGGTAGGGACTATAACAAGGAGGAGGAGGCGGAGGCGGGCCGTAGTAAGAACCACCACCATGCTGAACATAGCCAAAGGGCTCCGCCTATATGTATCCATTACATTACAAAGGAAAACAAGTAAGATTCAGTGATTTGTTAAGAGCTAGCCAGCCAGCCAGCCATGCTTTTGCATATAAATGAAGACAGTTTTGAATGCAAAAAAAATAGACAGAGAAGAAAGAAAATTAAAATGAAATACTGCTGCTGCTGCTACTCCTACTAGGGTAGGACTTACACCAACGCAAGGGGGGGGCGGTGGCAGCGCGTATTCATGCGAATGACCGTGGTTATGGACGGCAATTGGTGGCACATATAATTGTTGTTGCGGGGGGTAATGGCCATGGCCCTGCTGATACTGATTATACGGCATTTCATAACCTCCTCCATATCCCATATATTGGTCATGATGATGGTGGTTGTGGTGGTGATGATGAGACATCTCTCTCTCTCTCTCTCTCTCTCTCTCTCTAATGAATGAAACTTCTCATTCTCATTTCTTTTCGTCTTCTCTGTTTATAAGCAATTAGGTCATTCATGGATGTAATGCTCTGTTAAAGCAGCAGGGTATTATTCCACTTCCACTGAATCCACTCCCACTCACGTCAGCACATTGGGCTACGATTGGCACATCATTCTAGATTATATAATTATAATGCTCTCAGAATGTTCGATTCATAGAATAAAGTGTACAGATATTTGATGGAGCAGCCTCCATACATACATTCAATATACACGCATGCATCTTTATGATAATGTGGGCAGCCTCCATACATACATACAACATACATACAACATACACACATACATATCTACACAATGATGCCTATTATATATGATGATGTGGCCATCCCAATTGCGACTATGCCAATGAGAAATTACTCCCCACGACATACCTCTCTCTTGTACAACTCCTCTATTCACAAATCCAATTCATTGTATTGTGCAAGTTCACAAGTGGCATCACCACATAGGTCCCGTTTGACATCAGATCATTGTATGTTTCTACATTTGTGATCTTCATATTGCTTTCATTTTTTGCTAGGTTAGATCTACATCATATAAACTAGCATTTATTTAACAACTTTCTTTACATATCAGCCATGGTTGCGCTTAGTATGGTCACACATCCTTCTTGGACCTTCTCATGATCAACAAAGTGATGTTGATCTTGTATGTGTTTTATCTTTGGGTGGAAGGCTCAATCCTTTTCCAAGTAAAATGCACTTTGCATTCTTGACAATCTCGAAAAGCAATTATGATGTCAATTAAATCATTTATGTTTGTATGGAGGAGGTCCAGGACATAGCCGTAAATTTTTCAAACAGATATTTATTCTCATGATAAAAGCACTTCTAAGTTTCCTAATTCGTCAATATTATTGAATCTCAACAACCTCTCTACAAATGTAACATGAAAAAAGATGTTAACGTGGCATCTTGCAAAATTTTGAGATTCAACTACCAGAGTTTGTGGATGTTCTTTGTGGATAGAGTACCCAAATAGGTGTGGGGGGATGTTAAGGGAAATAATGTCACATTCTTTCATCCTAACCACCCTATGAGGCTTAATATTTCCAATCTAGAATATTGGTCATAGGCCAAGTAGATACTGGGCTAAGTTCAGTTCAGCTTTAAAGCCAATGAAACCCAACTGAACCATTCATGCAAAAAGAAACCCAAACCAGCCCGTTTAAGAACTACCAAGCCATTTAAAGAAAAGATGAAATTTAAGTCAAATTAATTAAATAATTAAACCAAAAAATCCATTAAATAAAACAACTACTAAATTCAAAAATTAAATTAATTAAACAAAAAACACCACTAACTAAACCATTAAACAATTACAGAAACAAAAAAGGTAAACAAAAAACCAATAAATCATTAAACTGAGCCACTTAAATCAATAAACTGATAACCCCCAATTTTAGAACCAAACCAAACTGCTTCATTATATTCGAACCAGTAAACCGTTCAACCATGACTTTGTAACAATTTAGTTTGGTTGAGTCCAACCAAGGCCCATAGCCAGCCCAACATATACAAGAAACATGGACATATTATAATTTGTGAAGAACTACCCTTTACTATGTGGCAATGGCCAATGCCCAATGGGCTTATAATGTGAAAGGAACCCTTTACGGTTTCCAATTTGTATAAAATGGCAAGAGCTCTCATGTAAAAATGGTCTACAGTTTCCAAACTCTAGGATTACCTTCTTGTCCTCATTCTCTACCTTTTGCACCCACAAAGAACCACTTTTCGAAACTAATTAATTAAGATATACATGTTTTTTCAAACTAATTAATTAAGATATACATGTTTTTTCAAACTAATTAATTAAGATATACATGTTTTTTATTTAGCATTATCTGATTTATTAATAACATTGTATGTTTTACTATACATTTAATAAAGGCAACATATCCCTTAATTGATATAGTGATTAGGTGTGTTAATGTTAGTTTTAACTTAAGAAAAGTTTGAGGCTTCCACAATTGCATGGAGTTGAGAGTAAGTGATTTAATAATGCAGTCTTTGTTATTGGGGAGTAACGTCTCCATTGTTCTTCAATCATGCTACTGTAGTTAGGAAGGAGACAGGAAGGAGACCCCTCCAAACTTGAGATTGACCCTCAGAAGTGCAAAAAACATGCCTTTTGTACGGTGGTTGTCACTTTGGGGAAACTCAATTCATTGCATGGAGTCTAGGGGTAAGTACTTTTATGTGTTGAAGTATGACGTGGTCTTTGCAGCCATTAAGACGTGAAGTTTTTAATCCTTCAGTTAACCCACAGTACGGAAGACGACCCCTTTGGACTTGGTAGTGACCCTTGATAGTGCAACACATCAAAGCATGAGTCATGTTGGCCACTTTGGGGAAACTCAATTCAACCAAACCCGCATCGCCCCTCTTAGTGAGACTACATTGACAAGACCCACTCACAGCTTGAAATTATTATCGTTGGAGTTGGAGACAGATGATGAGTTGGACTTGGTTGATCAATCCCCATATATGACAATCCCAATTGCCATTGAATTTCTCGAGTAAGCTAACTCTTAGCTCCATAAAGAGAGGCTCCACCAAGCTATGGAGGAAGAGTGAAGCTCATGCAAGGATTCACGAAGCATAGCATTTTCCAATTGTAAGTGATGAAGAACCGCCATAATTTGATTAAGGTACGCCATATTCAAGGTCAAATTGTTATGGTTGTTAGACAACATACAGCAAGATCAGGGATTCAGGAAAGGATAAAAAAGACACAAAAAGATACAAAATGAGACGTATGAGTAGTGAAGAGATGTGACTAGAATTAGATAAAGCAAGAACCAAGTACACTGAATAACTGGTGTTGACCTTGAGAAAAAACACGGAAACATAATTACACAAGATAGCCAAGTTTGGAACATGCAAGATAACCAAGTGGCAAGCATACATCGACACTATGTGGTAAGTATGCATTGATGCTTATGGCAATCATGCATAGGTCTAGGGTGATAAGTTTGTCAAACCATTTTGGTTCAATTCAAATCTTTGCAATAATTTGGTTCATCTTGTTTAGAATAAAATTACTTCTTTTTAGTTTCCATTTCTAATTCAATTGGTCTTGTGCTTGGGCCCTTGATAGTGGGCATATAAAGTTGCACTAAAGCTCCATCTATTGATTGGGTTTTGGGTTACTTCATATTGCATTTGTGTTCATGAATTGGCATAAAGTCAATACTTGCCAGAGGCTGATGTTGAATTACCATGATCATATGACATGCATTACATTCATATATTGTGGACTGAGCAACTCATTGCGATTGCCACGTATAATGGTATAGGTGACTGATTGTGATGGCTATGAACAGCTCATTGCAGTTGCCATGGATTATGATGTACATTGCCAGTCGTGATGGCTAGACAACTAAAGCAAGTTGTAGTATTAGTACAAAGCCGAGACTGACGTGATTCAAATAAGGCAAGTGTTATAAGCAACAAAATGGCTCATAAATACACAACCAATTAATTACTTAGTTGATAAGAGGCCAACTCATTTAATTAAGATAAACAGAATAGCTCAAGAATGTCGTCCCTCTTTCATGACCTTATCAAGAAGTCTATATAAAAAGCTAGGGACACCATGGGAGGCGTGCATTTGCTTATCTCCTTAAATTTAGGATCCATATTCCAAGTACATTCTAAACCATTGAACCTTTACGGCAAAATGACTACTTAAGGTAGTAAGGCTATTCTTGGTAAGGATGTTTGATCTAATTATATATAGGTCCTTCTTCATGAACATCATCACCCTCAATGCATAAACCTCATGACAAGGAATTTACCATATATGAATATCTATGATTCACCCTTGCCACAATCATGATACATCCATGACAATTTATAACCATGAATATGTATACTGTTCCCATATTTGATTTATAACCATGAATTCTGTTTTACACATCCATGAGATACTCATGTCAATTTTTTATTTTACATTGCAACTGCAACCCTGGATTGTTATCAAATATGACAACCTCATCGATCATGAGGTTTATACTTTGAGGGTGATGTTGCATGAAACATTTTCCACCAACTTGAAGAAGCCAAGCATATTTGGCGCACAAGAATTTATACATAATTGGTGTAGGGGCCTTCTATAATTGTCTCAAAGAAAATACAGACAAGGTCTTAGAATATTTATAGATGTTCAAGAGAAAGGTGAAAGGTACATGATACTTGTAATGTTTCAAGAGTTTTCTGAATGCATAAAGTATAATGTAATAAGAAGCTTCACTGGCACCGTATACAATGATACATGACAGCTTTGTGAAGTAGAGTTGGTCATTTGACAACTAAAAGTTGAAATCAAGACAGGAGATAGATGAACAAACTATAATGCAATAAGAAGCTTCATTGGCACTGTGTACAATGATAGATCACAATTTTGTGATAGAGTTGGTCCTTTGACTACCAACAGGGGAAATTAATGAAAGTAAAGAAAGAAAAACTATACCAAAGTAGGGTGTAAAGAGAAGTTGTATAGGTTTACAAATTATTAAGAAAAGAGCTTGTATTGATACCATAATTTGTACCTGACATGGGC
Organism: Azolla caroliniana; assembly: GCF_043228905.1. Lineage (NCBI taxonomy): Eukaryota > Viridiplantae > Streptophyta > Polypodiopsida > Salviniales > Salviniaceae > Azolla > Azolla caroliniana. Next base: position 6,415,420 of record NW_028230441.1, on the reverse strand, counting down.
GCCCAAGGAGTGCTTTTTAGAGTCATGTCCATAGCAAATTTCCTCAACTATTTTGTCCAGATGCAATGTTTCGTTGTAAAGCTTGGACTATATAGGTTCCGCATTCAGCTTCAGGGTAGCATTTAAAGACAGAACAAATATGTCAACCATACAATTCCTGGAAAAAGGACAATAAAAAGTAAGAACAATCAAAGAAAAGTAAACTGAAATAAAAATAAATTGCCATGCACATCCAAACAAACAGAAATGCAATATTTCATTTCCAATCCAGAAAGAAATCTTTAGGAAATAAAGTTATCACAATTAGTTAAATATTTTACTTTACCTTATGTGTAACAAACTCCGTATTTTGTAAACAGATCTAGCGGTGCAAGTTCAAAATGAGAACCCAATGAACTAAGAAGCTTCTATATGGATTCACAACTCAATCTCACAGAGAATCTCATATGATTTCTTTATTTGACACCCTCAGACAATTTATCCGGTCAGCTTCCCCATGCATGTCGGCAGCTATATATATATTTCCCATGAACACATATGCAGCAGCACATGTTCTGTCCAGCTGCAAACATTGTTCAAAGGCCCACCTCCCAAGATCCACATTCATCCATTTCTGACAAGCACTCAAGACTGAAAGCAACAGTGGAAGCCTCTCAGATGATGACAAGCTTTCACATAGAACTACAGATTTATCCAAGTGTCCTGCTCGACTGAAAAGATCAACCAGGCATGTGTAGTGTTCTAAAGTTGGAAGGATATTGTAGACGCTAGACATACAAGCAAAGACCTTTGTCCCTTCTTCGAGTAGCCCAGCATGACTGCATGCAGCTAGCAGGGAAACAAAAGTGACCAAATCAGGCATAATACCCTCTGATACCATTTCACTGAATAACATCAATACATGTGTTGCATGTCCTAGTTGAGTATGCCCAGCCAAGAGGGCATTCCAAGACACAACATCCTGTACAGGAATCTTTTCGAACACTTGTCGAGCTTTCGTTAGCACACCACACTTCGCATACATGTCCATCAATGTGATGCCGAGCATTACTTCTGTTTCAAGTAAACTCTGCTCCCTTATCTTGTTGTGTATCTCTTCTCCTACTTCAAGGGATCCTATATTGCCGCAGGCTTTCAGAGCACTAGTGAATGTGATGACATTCGGGACGATACCCTCTTTTCGCATCTTCCGAAAGCAGTTTAGAGCTTCCTCGGAAAAGCCATGTTGAATATAAGCATTCATGAGTGCACTCCAAGATACCACATCCTGTGTCTGAAGCTCATCAAATGCTTCCTGTGCTTTCCCTAGACAACCACACTTGGCATACATATCCACTAATGTTGTGCCAAGCACTGAGTTCTTCTTTAGCAACCCCACCATCCTTACCTCAGCATGTATCCGTTTTCCTACGTCAATATATCCTATCCTGCTGCAAGCTTGCAAAATGCATGCAAAGCTGAATGCATCAGGTAGGATGCCCTCATTCTGCATACGTTGGAAACATACCAGAGCTTCCTCAGCACGATCATGCTCGCTATAACCAGCCATCATAGCACTCCAAGACACCACATCTCGTATGAGAAGCTCATCAAAAACTTCTTGTGCTTTTCCCAGCATGCCACACTTCATGTACATGTCTGCTAATGTTGTGCTGAGGATGGTGTTTTTCTTTAATAAACCTTGCTTCCTGATCTCACAATGTATCTCCTCTCCTATGTGAATATACCCTATACTACTGCACGCTTTAAGAATGCATGCAAATGTTATCGCATCCGGAGAAATGCCCTCGTCTTGCATTGTCTGGAAGCACTTCAGCGCTTCATCATTGAGACCACATTGAGCATACCCCGTAATCAGAACACTCCAAGATACAACGTCTCTCACAGGGAGCTCTTCAAAAACTTCCCGTGCTTTTCCAATTACACCACATTTGGCATAAATGTCCATTAACACTGTGCCAAGCACAATATTTTTCTTCAATAAGCCACGCTTGTGTACCTCCACGTGAATCTCTTCAGCGACATTGAGAGATCTTGTGATACGACAAGCTTTGAGGGCAAATGCAAACGTGGATGCATCAGGTCGTAAATTCTCATTTTGCATCTTCTTGAAGCATTGCAAAGCTATCTCACCATGGCCATGCTGGGCATACATCTTAATGAGCAAGCTCCATGCAGCAGCAGCAGAGTCGCAGTTGTTCATCGGAAGGAGTAGCTGATCAAATACTTTCTGAGCTTCTGTAACAGCCCCACACTCAGAGTACATTCGAAGCAGAGAGAAGGGGATGAGACTGCAGGAAGCATCATGTGGATCCAATACCTGCGTCTGGAGAACCTGTGCATGTATCCTTCGAGCTTTGTGCAGGTTCTTTTGCTTCCCACATGACTTTATCAACTGTAGGAGAGCACGTGATTGTTCTGCTGGTGAGGAGGAGGAGGAGGAGGAGGAGGAGGCACCATGTGATCTAGGATTCACTCCTCCTGCAGTAGTGGTAGCAGAAGTGATCGCTGCGGCGGCAACAAAGCATGTGGGCTGATGGCAAATGTACCCTGTAGCCATGGATCCTGCAGGTAACAAATATCCCATCCAAATTTGGCCTTAGAAGACGTTAATATATCTTTCTTTCTTCTCTCTCTCTCTCGGCAGGGTTTTGGAAATTTACATAATGAATTCTGACTAGTTTGAGTGACGGATGAGAACTTAGAAGGGCTCGAGTTCGATCCCGACCCGCCCGTGTGCCACATCAAACCGAACATTTGTCGCCAAGGGCCACGCACCATCATGGAACTTCGGCTCATACATCCTCAATGTCTCGTACATCCTCGCCATTTCGCAAATGTTTATTACCGGATTGACACCATCTTTTTTATTACATCATGCTCGACCTAACTCTATAGTGTAGCTCTTTGCATTCTCACTATCTTCGAAACCCTAAAATCCATTTTAATATTGATCATGTTTGTTTTTGTTGATATGAACATGTGCCTGTTACCCTCTTGCACCTGGTTGAATTAATGTGGTGAATGATTAGTCGTCAAGGATAATAACCCAATGCATACCAATTACCTTACCAATAGTTTTAGTGTTAGTTCTTTGTTGCAAGCTAATGAGTTCCATTTGTATCTACTTTTCGAGGAGTACATAAATTACAACATTCATTGAGCAAGTTCTTGGTTGCAATTGTTCTTCCACTCCCTTATTCTAGTGATAACATAGTATTTCCATTCTCTGACGTTTATTTGTATTGATTAACTCTTTGTGCATTCTCTGTTAACTCGCAAAAACGATGGTGCAAGACAAAGCACAACATGAATCAGAGTCAAGCATGTAGTTGTATTATGCAAAGCATTGAAGTGGGATAACAACAATGGGCTAGACATAATCTGGGCAATAGTTCACATGTTCTCAAGTGAGCAAATATAAATTCAACTTGAGAAGTGAAGTGACAATAGAATCTATTCTAAAGTTCCCTTTCACGTAATGGGTTTTTTGACACCATAATATAACCTATGTACTGTATTCAATACATCAAATTTTCATTGACCACGAGTGTGAGGTTTATTGGCACTTGCTCACACCAACACCATAGGTAGGAGGTAAGATGTTGAATGAAAAGCTCATGAATAGATTTACAAGTGGACTCCATGGTTGCACAAAGCCTATATGTCTTTCTCTTAAGCAGGCAAGAGTAATAATAACTGAAATTTGAATAACAAGACTTCAAGCACCAACCACTGACATGTACAAACCAAATAGTATGGTACCATATACAATGCAAAATAAAGTACAATAAGAGGACAAAAGAACCAATAATTTATGTTGCAAGGGAAAATATGCGATGTCCAACATGTCAAGGACACTATATGGGCCATTAATATGTACTCAAAAGTAAACTAGCGAAGACCATGATGTTGCAAGTGATGCAAGTGTTTCATCGTGCACACTCTAGTGAATAATTGTTGGAAAGAACCAAATGGTTGATTTGGAATGTCATTATGGTTCCACGGTTCACCAAGGGTGTGGTTGGTTGGTAAGCGCTTTGTCAATTATGGCGGTGTTGGTGGAGAAAGCATGGTTGGGAAGACAATTCTTGTCATGATGTGGCGCGTGCAAAGGGAGAAAAACACTAAAAAGGTGGGCATTACTATAGGAAATAGCAAGCCTACTCTCCCCATTTTAATCATACAACCTACAATTCTCTTTATAATAACTTTACTTTATGATCGTTAAGTGGCCAAATACAACTTGTTCCTTACTCCTAATATAATACTATGACTATTAACAATAAATAAAAAACACACATGTTTGTTGAACTTGGCCCATGTATAATTATAGTTATCTAGGTGGTACTTATATTTACAACTCCTGTCAAATTACCAACAATGCTTGAGGTGTGTGCCAAGTTGGGCATAAGTATGTCCCTAGAGTTAAGGCTTGGGTTAGGGATGCATATTGGCCGTAGCTTAGCCCAAACCAAACCAAACCTAAAGTCATGGTTCAACGGTTTAGTGGTTTGAATACAATTGAAGAGTTTGGTTTAGTTTCCAAATATCATTAAATGGTTTGGTTTGGTTTTAAATATCAGTTAAAATGACTTGTTTAATGGTTTATCAATATTTTGCTTAAGTTTTTCCTATTTCCCTAATGATTTAATTCATGTTTCTTTTATTTAGTATTTTAATTAATTGAACTTTAAAGTTTTTTCTATTTGTTTAACTAATTTGACTTGAATGGTACGGTTTAAATTTGTGATTAAATGGTTTGTTTTGGTTTACTTTCTCTTAAATGGTTTGGTTGAAATAGTTTGGTAGTTCTTCGACATTTTGGTTTGAGTTTTGGTATGTATAAATGGTTTAGTTTGGTTTGATTTTTGCTATGCATAAATGGTTTAGTTTGGTTTGAATTTTTATTATGTATATAAGAAACCAAACTAAATCAAATTGGACCCATACCTTGGCATTACCAACTCACCCAGCCACCAACATGAAGAATCATACGGTGTTTATGATTAAGAACAACATGGTGAAGTGCTCTATAGCCACACATGAGTAAATGATGACCTTCATCCCAGTTCATGTGATGCGATGAGAAAAACAAGAGTTTAGTCCAACTGTATTTACAAGGATCACAAATGGTTAATGAGTGCTAAAGTAAACATGGCTATTGTGATCATAACTCTACATACACCATTGTGATATAAATGCACTCCAGTATTGAAAAAACCCAACAAACAAGCGCAAATGTAGATCGTGCGATTTCAATGAGAAGCTACTTGCCCAAGATGTTCCCCTCTTACGCACTTCCCACATCACGACATCCACCCCCACCAAACCTGCACATCATCCGGCATGTGGCAAGTGTGGTACTAGGGTTTAGCAACCACTCTTCACCTCCTTCACGCACCACGTCCACTTCTTCATCGTTATAGTCGATTTTAAGACCAGTCAGTAACACTTGATCCCAAATGACCTAGAAAAGAAAAATAAAAGAGGTATGAACTTAATTTAATTTATGCCATCATAAATGAGATTCCAAGTAGTCTCCCAAGCTAAGGGAATTTGACAAGGGCCTAAACTACCCTTCAAGGTCACGCTTAAAAGATAGCAAGGAAAGAGCATGTCTCAAAAAAGAATTTGAGAACTAAAAAGGGCCATGGGTAGTAAAACAAGGTGATTATTAGGAATTATTCTCAAGTTAACAATAACGCTAGTTTTTGTTTTCTTTACTTGAAGACACATATAACATTGCTTTGATTGGGTGCCAACCTAATTTTTTCGTAATATCTCTTGAACTTTTTTCTCTTAATAGAACATAATATTAGTAAACGATAGCTGAAATGAATATTATAGATTCAAGCAATAACCTTTTAACCGCATAAACCTTATTGCAATGCAACCACTTGTATTTCTCTACTTTAATATAGGTTTCGATTTGTTTAAATAAAAAAGATATATGTCTAACTTGACTATCAAGGTTGTTCTTGTTCAGAAAATTGGCAGTTTTGCACAACACCTATCTCTTGGAATATTTTCTCAATATTTCATCAAGTAAACACGAAAGATCCCAGTTGGCAGATACGAGCACCAGGAGGAGGATGACTTTGGTGATAAACGCACAAGAGGTTTTTTTCTCCACCAGCGGCAATGTCCACTCAACTCCTCTTAATGACAAATCTCAAGTTGTGTTGGAATTGGTCAACCCAATAACTCTTTGGATTCTACGGAAACAACAGTGTAGACGGGTCTTCTCCAAACAAACCATGCATCCAACAAGGTTACTGCAAGAGATATGGAGTAGAATTGTAGCCACTCTAAAGAGCCAATATGATGGCCTCAAGGGCGGCTTCGATGGAGTCGAAAGACAACGAATAACCTTCATCCAACAATGGTCGTCCTCTCCCTTTCTTGAGTCAATGGGCATCCACATAAGATGGAATTATCGTGTCCCTACGGGGATTTGTACATAATAGTCTCATTTGTAAAATTTTATAACTAATGGAAGGAGTTTTTTTGGGAAAAAAGAAAGAAAGAAAAAGAAAGATCTCGAGCCTGCGAGTGATCAACGAGAATAGCAAACTCTAAGCCTAATATCTAAATACAATTGAATGAACTTAGGTTCGTTTCATTAGTCTTAATCGGCTACTGCAGCCAATTTTAGGAAAGACAAAGCACAAATAGTAGTAAGAGAGAGCATCCTCCAAAGGTGTCCCAAATAATAAGAAGCTTAAAACACTCACATAAACATCTTTTATAACATTTACAACTTATCTCGTTGCTTTGATACCATTTATTTGGAGGTGATCACGAACCTCCACTTGATGCACAACCTATCTCAAGAATCCTTCAAAAACACTACAAAAAAGAATGAGATAGAATAATGATAGCCTAAACATGCGATTCAAAGTTATTGATTTTGAAGATAAGAATGAATGCAAGAGGTCAAAGATGGTTAAAATACTATTCACAATAGTAGCATTTTGTACAAGACTTCTCCCACACACACTTGAAAATGAACCATTTTCAAGCTCTAATTTTTTTACCATATATTCGGACTTGGAAGGTTCGCACGAGTTCGACTCAAAATTCCATTCCTTTCTCAATATTCCACATTTCGGGTTTTCCACCGATTTTAATATTTCAATGTCATCAAAGTTGAAAATGCAACCTTCTCTTTAGAAGGTATCATAAGCTTTATTCCCTAAGGTTCTTTGTAGAGAGATATAATGCTAAGCAAATTTTCCAAACACATTTAGTGTTTATCCCCATTCTAAATATTAACACCCAAGTGATCTTTCTTGATTGGTTGTTTCCACACATGATGACATTAAGGACGAAACCTAGGATTTCTAATTGGTCTACAACCGTGTTCAACACTCAATCCTACTAGGGGTTGAACCTAGCATTTATGGTTCTCTAATGTAGTTGTTATTGAATTTCTCAGATCTGACAAAAAATAATGGGAAAGCATAGCACACTAGAGGATGTAGAGAAGTTTCTTTTCGAGAGGTTCTCCTACATAAAAAACATAAATCCGTAAGACATAAACAGAGAGGCAAATTCAACACTACCACATCATTGTTTGTCAACGCATGGGTCATTATTAAAGATGTTTACACCTACCATGTGAAATTCAAGCTAATCATATTGAACAAGAAATATATACCCTAAGAACGCTTTAAATAGAGCAAATTCCTTTGAAGTTGTGTGAACTCACTTTGAATGCAAGAAGTCACAATAACGTTACAAAAAACGATTCCTTGGTACATGCCCATTTAGACAAGGAGACTTGTGCCTAACTAGAAACCAAGTACGATCTTTGGGAAGTATGATGGAAAAAGGGAGGATCTCGAATACTCTATAGATAGGCACACAAGTTCATCTAGTCATTTTGAATAAGTTATTTTAATTAGAGTACATACCTTGTTTCCCCTTGAATGTTAGTTGCAAGTGTGCTTTTGTGAACCAAAGTTCCTTCTTTTTAACCATTGTTTTAAGCATTATCATTCAGTTTTTTGGCAGCCAAACATACATTCAATTACCCACGAGTTCATAACCTTGGCTTGTGTACATGAACTAACATTTAACCATACTTTCAATTCTCAAGACATACAAGGGATTGTGATATATTTTATGTCACAAAGACAATTGCATTCTTATTGCACACATCTTTGTGGCACACAAGGTAACCAATGTTTTGTAATTGTTTGTGGTTATTTAGATGAGGTCCAAGATGAAGCAAACTGCATTGTCCAAAGAAAAGGTGATGTACCCATCTAAGAATTAGAGTTTTTGCAAGGTACAAGGCTTTGTACTCATCCAGAGTTAGAGTTTTTGCAAAGTAAAAGCACGGGCACGTTGTATGTACAGGGTAAAAGGAAGGCCTTCTTTTTATGGTGGGGCAACGAGCTTAAATGATCTTTTTCCAGAATAACCATAACCATACCTAGTACAATAGGTAGAGGGGAAGATTGTATTCAATGCTTTGTGATGTGTGAATGGGATGCCATCTTTATCATTGTTCCTTGTGGTTATAGTTTGATAACGAACCGCTTTTCAGAAATGCCGAGGAGTTATTAGCGAGAAGGAAGAGTAAATTGCAAAATTGATTATAGTATAGGTGTTATGTGCGTGGATCGAATGATTGGGGTGTTGGGAGGGGGGGGGTTGGTTAATCAAGGCAATACGGGAGAAGCAAACATAATGAACTGGCTACTCGGGCTGTAATGAAAGTTGAAGAAATCGAATCTATTGAATGGGTGAGGTCCTAAGCTTACGAGGGCTTCTAGAAAAAAGATAAGTAAGTGTCTACGAGTATGAACAAACAAACAAACAAACAAAGCATAGGAAAACTTGAGAAAAAGAACAGGGTGTCCTCCCAAGTAAAAAGGAATGATGTATGGGGCATTTATATAAAAAAAAGGAAAAATCGTGGTCACTGCTAGGTTTCGAGAGATTGGCCTTCCTTGTAAGTTGTAGTGGGGATAGTCTAAAAAAATAGTGATGGCGTTTGGGTAAAATGAATGGCCAAAAAATAAACGTGATGGCATTTCTTTGCACGTTCTTTCTTCGTCTTCTTCGTCTTCAATGTTCCACCTCCCCCCCCCCCCCCCCCCTCTCTCTCTATCTCCTTTTGTTTTTTTCGTTTTCTAGCTTTGCATTTTCTTCTCACCTCTGTTTGTGTGTGTGTCTGTGCGTGCGTGTTTAGCGGCGGTGGCTGCCTGCCTCCACGTTGTGTTCCGGTAGCCCTTCCGTTACCTTCAAAAAAACTAGAAAATAAAAATGAACAATAAATTCTCACTTTATTTCTTCTTTAATCCCCCCCCCCCCCCCTCCCTCTCCCCTCAACAGATTTTTGAAATTCGAAAGAGATTTGGTTTTTTGTTTTTTGAAAAACAGAAACAACACCAAGAATTTAATTCGAAATTCAAAAAACAAAAAAAAAAGGAGAGAAAAAAACAAACGTTCAGAAAAATGGAAAGAGATAATAATTGGGGACATGTTTTAAAAAGAAGAAGAAGAAGTAAAACACCCCAGCAAAACAAAAACAACACAACCGCAATAATAATAGAGTTAATGGCTACTACATATAACATACCAATTAGCTACATATATTACTTTTTGGGTGGGGGGGTGTGCATTAGTCGATGGATGGGCGGGTGGACAAGAGTGGACACTCCTCGTTTCGCCTTCTGGGGCCTGGGCCCCAACAAACCAACGAAAAGCTTAATAATTACCCCATCCCGGGACAGGAGGAACAGAGAATATAAAGTTATTAACGTAGAAGGGGAAAAGAAATAATAGGTTCAGACCTCAAATCTAGTGGTGTACCTACCCCTCCCCCCCCCCCCCCCCGGTTGACACATCAACATACATACATATATAATGATGTATGATACATATATTATATACATATGTATATGCACACACAACATAATAGACAGATATAGATAGCGTTCCTAAGATTGATTGGTACAGACACTGACTTGGCTCCACAGTCCACACAAAACAGAGAGAGGAGAGAGACAGAGTGTGTGCCTTAATATATGTGCGCACCTTTGTGTGAGTAAAAAGCATAAATCATCATCATCATCGATAAATATCATGGTGGGCAGCAGCAGCCATTACCGCATTACCTACTCCTACTACTACTCCTACTGCTCCTTCTTCCTTCTCTAATACATACATACATTATACATACTGATACATATATACTCCAATCCCCTCTCTTCATCCATTATCTCTCTACATTACGCTTACTTATTCTTGACTGTAGACACTCATCATGCACAACCTTCCATTGAATCCTGTGGATAATAGTAGAATAGATGTGTGTATGTTATGCATTCTTGAGCTCTCACAATCATTTTCTGCTTCTCTCATTTGGTAATAAAGAATCATCCATTCTCCTGAGAAACTGTCCCTCTCCTTCTCTATCTGTCCTGGGATTCCACTTGGCCCAGGAAAAAAAAAAAAAAACCCCCACCCTCCCTCCCGGAAACTCATCATTTCTCAAATTTCCCGTTTCTTCTACCAGCCCCCCCCCCCCCCCCTCCCTGTTTGTGTGGGATTTCTGCAACTCCCCAGAACCAAAATCTTGATAATGCAAATGATGATAATGATGGTGGTTTTTTGAGAAGATCGCCTTCCATACAATCCCCTCCCCTCCCCTCCCCTGGCCTGTCCCTGTCCCCTGTCTCTGTCCGCAGAAAGAATAACAGCTCAGAGGAGAGGGGAAGAAGAGAGAGAGAGAGAGAGAGAGAGAGAGGTCGCATCTATCTCTGATCCAATCATGTCTTCCTGGGGCCATGGAAGAATGGCGCTGAACGGCGCGCCAACGAGCAGCAGCAGCAGCAGCGGCACGCCGGCTAATAATAGATTACACCCCAGCTGTACAACCACTAGCTCTAGCTCTAACACTAGCAGTGGTAGTTGTACAGAGTCAGAGGCCGATCACGAAGAATTGCAGAGCGATCATCACAAGGATTGTGGCCGTACACCAGATTCTCCATTAACCGGAAGCCACGGAGTAGCAGCGATTTCAATATCTGAGACCCAAGCTAATAATCGTCCTAACCATCACCATAGCCTTCCGTCGATGGTCGGAGGCGCCATGCCTAGCGCTTTATGCCATGCTAAGAAGGGAGAGCATCAAGTCGAAGATCCGCGGCGCCTCACCGCTCGTAATAGCTATGATATGAGCTCTTCTGCAGCGATTGCATCTGCCCCCAAGCCCAGACATGGTGAGGCACCTGCCACTCTAGAGAGAGTCCTGTCCATGCGAGATTATCACGCGGTCGACGAGGAGAAGACTTCGAATCGCACAAAATCAGCCATAGCCATAGCCACAGCTACAGCCACAGCCACAGCCGCAGCCGCAGTGGTAGAGTTGAAGCCTTCCTCAACTGTCTTCAAGCCGCATTGCAACTATAACCAGGAGGCGCCAGCGCCGCCCGTCCGACGCCCGTCATGGGAGGAGGAAGTTCGTCAGGCTTTGACGAACAGCTCGCTCAGCGGCGATGGCGGCAGGCGTAAAGACTCTGCCAAGACAGTGATCGGTGGTGGTCTTCAGCGATCGGCGACGGTGAGAGAGCACGGTAGTTCCCATGCCATCGCGACTGCGCTGTTGCCTCCCACGGTGATGAAGAAAGTGAATATGGAGGGGATGCCTGTGGAGGAGGTGGATCGATTCATGAAGATTAGTAATAAGCTTCCTGCCCGAGGGGCGCTACCCTCGAAAGTGCAGGGATCAGCTGTTTCTGTGGGTGCGAAGAGAAGCACATGGTCGTCGAAGAAGGTAAAGAGCCCAGGTGAGCAGAGGTGGGAGGAAGCGGAGGAGTTCGAGAGGATGATGCAGCGAAGCAGCAAACACAGGCCGATCCCACCTCCAATGTCAGGAGGGGTGGATATGCGGTCACAGTCCATGAGGGTCCAGAACAGCAGTGATGAATCATGGAACATACAGAGGCAGGCCCCAGGGGCTGGTTTCGGCAATTCTTCATTCTACAGAGGTATCGATGAGGAGGATGCAGGTGATGATGAGTGGGTTCCATACAGGCTGAGCGGTGGCGGCGGTGACGGGCAGATCATGTATGGGGCTGAGCCGGCTCGGAGATCAGTTGGGGCGAACGCATTTCGATACTCTGCCGCCACTCTAGCTCCTCCTGCCGGCATGGTGTTGGGAAGGTCCAACTCATTGCGTGATCCAGCCATCGGCATGGTCATGGAATGCGGGACCTGCGGAGCTCCCCTGCGCCATCGCCCCCAATCCTCATGCTGCCGCTCGCATTGTTGCCCCCATCATGCCCCTTGCCCTTGCTCGGCCTGGAATCATGCCCCTCCTCCTCCTCCTCCTGCAGCTACGAATCATCCGCCTCTAGGGAGCAAGAAGAAATTCGGCACGACGACCTCTTCGGCGGCCGGTAGCATGATTCGAGCGTGCCGCCGGCTCTTCGGGCTGGCCAAGAAGAATCCTGAGCATCTACACCATCACAACCAACAACATCACTATCAGCTCCACTACGACAGCTGAGCTCTTGGCCATCCACGCCACAACCACCACCACCACCACCACCACCATCGCCATCAGCTGAGCTGAGCTGACCTCATCCACATGATCATCCAATCAATCCCATTTCTTTGTCCAACGTGTAAGAGAGAGAGAGAGAGAGAACGAGAGAGCACGAAAACACGTGTCATTAGATGTGTCCCCCTCCCCCTTCTCTCTCTATAAAGTTGCCCTTTTTTTGCAGATTTCTTATTCTGTGAAGCTGAACTTAGAAGCAAAATATATGTATCGTGTATACATGCCTTCACGCAATTATGGATCGAAATTTTTGGAAGTCATCATATACATATGTCATGTATATGTATGGCTTAATTCCTTAACTGCAAAAGTAAGTTTTTGTGACTCACAGACATGTATGTATGTCTCAACAATCTATTTCCATTTATGCTTTCTCATCTATGGTGAGTACCACTTATCCACTCATCACATCTATGGTGAGAACCACTAAAACCATCTATAAGTGCCTTTGGGTTTAAAAACATCTACTCATTCTCACTCTTTGGATTCTTGTGTTTCTTTCGCCTCGACGATTCGCCCATTCCTTAATTATTATACGTTTTTAGGGGATGCAATTTGTATGGTAGAATGCAGCTTCTTGCAACTGGATCAGTGTCTCTCTTGGGAAAGAGAAAACTTTGGTGTGTGTTCTATGAATGACCTCCTTATCCCTTGGGGAAATAGCTGAAGTCTGAAATTGTGTGCGCATGGATATACGGACCTCAATTGGACTCCTTGAGTTCAGGAGAGTGTTTTTGATAGTGTGTCACGATATTCTAGAAACCGAACGTTGAACTTTATTATGTCTTATAATAATAGTTGTGTCACATTGTTGTTTGTATTGCCTAGTCCTTGTTTTATTATTGAACTCACAAAATCTTTGCGTACATAGATAAGTTCAGAATTTCAATCTGTCGCTTAGGCCAATTTTCACCACTGTTTTGTTTATTTGGGCAATTGTTATTTCAATGTAGGGGGTATAGTGAACACACTCATACATAACGAATTCATCTCAACTTGTAGTTGCAAGGTGAGGCAAGTTATTTTATTAAGTTTCATGGTTCAACAAGGTCAATGCCTTATTTGTATCAAAATATTATTGGTATGGCAAATGTGCCACTTAATTGAGTAACTATCAATGGATGTAATTTATGCTGATACCAATGTAATTTTTACCAAGCAATAATCTATGATTATTGATTCATAACAAAATACATGATATTACATTTTTGTTTTTTCTAACCAAAGCTCTTTTGGAAAAGCTCATTGGCCAAATTGGTTAGATGGACATTTGTTGTTTAGGAAGAGACCGATGCCTACCTCAATAAATTGTTCACTCCTAACTTTTGGCATAAACAATGTCTTGGTCCATGCAATGTTAGGCTGACCTAATTAAAAAGAAATATTTTGTGCAACACATACACAAGTTTGGATAAGATTCAACCTAGAACTAACTTTACACCTTCTAGGTTTGGATATCAAAGTTGGACTAGCTTGTCCACACCAACATGTTGATCAACAATTCCATTTTTTATTCTTGAACATCAATAGTTATAGGGGAATTGATATAAAGTAGGATGGTGCGAGTGGTAAGGAGAAATTTAAAAATACCTACTTGGGTAGTTGATTTTGGTGCATCGTTTCACCTAACTCCCAAAAGAGAATGTAACAGTTTCTCATCTTGCACAATCGGTGAGTATGGCTATGTAAGGATGGGAAAAGATGGTGAATGCAAGATTGTGGGTATAGGAAATGTGTGCTTGTTAACATCTACTGGGTGCAGGTTAATGTTGAAGGATGTATGCTATGTTCCGGACGTGAGATTGAATCTGATATTGGCTAGATGGCTGGATGATGAAGGCTATAGTGGTAACATATAGAAAACGGTTGCGGAAACAAATCTATGTACTCCAACATAGAGAAAATAGTTTGGCAATTGCAATTTATTCCCTAGATACATTGCAAGGTATCCATAGGCAACAACGAAAGTAGCTCTATTCAGAAACAAACCCTCTCAGGTCATAATTATGAGCCATTCAATACTTCTTCAACTTATACATCTCGGATTTGAAAGCAATAAACTACGTTCTTTGGTTTTTCAAGAGAGCCAATTCGAGTTGTATTGTAAGACTGAAGCCATCAAACTTGAGTATACAGTGCTGAAGACACCTGAGCTAAATGGTTTGGCATAGAGAATGAAGCAGAGTCCATAATGGAAGGAGTAAGAAGCATTTTGTCACATGCAAAATTGCCGAAATCGTATTGGGTCGAGGCAATGTTCATGAATGTTTATCTTATAAACAGGTCTCCCTCATTGCCTCTAAAGGGTGATGTTCCATAGAGGGTGTGGACGCGAAGAAATGTGTCTTACCAACACTTAAAGGTGTTCGGATGCTTAGCTTATATGCATGTTGCAAAAGATCAGAGGTCAAAGCTGGACAACAAGTCCAAGCCATGCATATTCCTGGGGTACTTGGAAGATGAGTTCAACTATAGGTTGTGGTATCTTCTTGATAAGAAGATGGTGAGGAGTAGGGACTTTGTGTTCGTGGAAGACAAGACGATTGAAGACTGGAAATAGCAGAAACCTATGTCGTCTTCCCAGCCTACTATTACCACTATGGATTCAACATCAACTGACGTCACTCTTACACTACCGACTGACCGACAATAGCCAACTGATGCGGTCGAGTCTAAGTCGGCCGAAGCACAACAGTAGGCTGATGTAAATGAATCTGAGTTGGAAGATGAGGCAATAGAGGTAACCGAATTTGATCCGGCTGCTGAAGGAAGAAGATACCCACTAAGGCAATGGAAGGCCTCCTCTCGGTATCCAGCCAATCAATATGTTCTCTTGACTAATGATGGTGAGCTAGAATGTTATGAAGAAGCCACGACAGATATGCAGAAGGAGAAGTGGTATAGTGCCATGTAAGATGAGATGGATTCCTTGCATGAGAGCCACACTTATGAGCTAATGGAGATTCCTAAGGGAAAAAAGGCATTGAGAAACAAAAGGGTCTACAAGTTGAAAACTGGAGAAGATAACAACACACCTAGATGTAAGGCTCGCATTGTGGTGATTCAAGGTTTTCAGCAGAGAAAGGGTGTCCATTTTGATGAGATATTTGCTCTAGTTGTGAAGATGACATCCATCCGAACTGTTTTGAGCATAACTGCCAGTATGAATATGGAGATTGAATAGTTGGATGTAAAAACAACATTTCTGCATGGTGAGTTAGAAGAGGAAATCTATATGCCGCAACCGGAGGCGTTTAAGGTGAAAGGAAAAGAGAAGCTGGTATGTAAATTGAGGAAGAGCTTGTATGGTCTGAAGCAAGCTCCTCGACAATGGTATAAGAAGTTTGAATCCTTCATACTGGAACACGGATTCCATAAAACACAAGCTGATCAATGTGTTTTTGTCAAGAGGTATAATGAAGGATACTCTTACTTTATGTGGATGATATGTTAGTTGTTGGACAAGATGCTATGAAGATTGCAAGCTTGAAGAAAGCTTTAAGCAAATACTTTGCAATGAAGGATTTAGGTCCGACAAAATAGATTTTGGGAATGCATATAGTTTGGGACAGGACCAAAAATATGTTGTGGCTGTCACAAGAGAGATATATGACAAACGTTTTACAAAGATTTAATATGCATAATGCAAAACCTGTTGTATCTGCCTTGCTGACAAATTGTAAGCTAAATGCTAGTCAATGTCTGAAAGGTGAGAAGGAGAAGGCTGAGATGAACAAGGTGTTGTATGCCTTGGCTGTTAGGAGCCTAATGTGTGCTATGGCTTGCACTAGGCCGAACATTGCTTTTGCTGTTGGCATAGTCGGTCGATATATGAGCAATCTTGGAAAGGAACATTGGACGACCATGAAATGGATACTCAGATACGTAAAAGGTACTTCGAGTATATGCCTTAGATATAGCTCCGGGAAACCTATGCTCGAAGGTTTCACAGATTTTGATATGTCGGGTGATGTAGATTCTAGCCAATCCACATAAGGGTATGTGATGACTTATATAGGGGGAGTTGTGCCATGGCAATCACGATTGCAAAAGGTTGTGGCTTGGTCGACCACAAAGGCTGAGTATATGGCTACAATGGAGGTCAGAAAGGAATTGACTTTGATGAGGGATTTTCTAAGTGAACTAGGAATGAAGTAAGAAAAATCCCTACTTTATTGCGATAATTAGAGTGTCATGTAGAATGCTACTTATCACTCTCGTACAAAGCACATTCAAAGAAGTTACCACTGGTTACGAGAGAAAGTTAATGAAAATGAGTTTGTTTTAGCGAAGATACATACCGATGAGAATGGATCTGACTTACTTACTAAGACTTTATCTATAGAAAAACTCATTGTTTGCCGACGGCGAAAGACTCGTCTCGTCGACTCCCCCCATACAGGAGTGAAGGGGGAGTTTGTTATATAAGCTTGTTGTCCTTTCTGATGGGGAAGACAACTGAAAAGCTATGAATCGGCTGAGAGGCCGAATGGGAGTCGGCTGAATATATATATATATATATATATATATATAAAAGTTAGGTTTTAGGCATGTAAGGATTACCTTTATGCCTGAGTGAGAAACAAAGAATAATAGTGAGAGAGAGAGTTGCGAGTAGCGTGAGCGCGAGAAAAGAATAGAACAGAAAGAGAGAGTAGGGTGAGTGCAATAGAGAAGGGAAGAGACTGATGTAGCATGAGAGTACAAGGGATGGAACAGAGAAGAGAAGTGATGAGTTAGATCGTGTGAGCAAGATAGAGAGAAGACGTGAAGACAACAAGGGTAGGCATAGTTTTGTGGAACTTGCCCAAACCCTAGAAGTGGTTCCAAACACGAATCTGTTGCATCTACAACTGAACATGTTTAGTCATTCCATATATTGTTGTGAGATTCATACTGCTGTGATACTCTCTGAGACTAGAGCCTTTCTTCTAGAAAGTTGAAAGCTCTGTAATATGTTTTGTTATGTACTCTTCATTCATAGTGAAAGTTTGTTGGCAAGAGTGCCCGTGGTTTTTTCCTTGATTTGGGATTTTCCACGTAAATCGTGTGTATCTTGACTTGTGTTTGTGTCTTAGAATAATCTGTTGTTTATTTCTGATTGTAAATCCATCATCTCTCACATACCCTATGTAAAAGGGGTTCTTTATTGTAACCCAAGGTTAAGCATTTCGTTCTTCGTTGTTGTAAAGATTGTTAGTCTTTAACCTTATTGTTCTCATCGTGTCGCTGTATGAAATGATCAAGAGAAAGAGTTTGATTTGTGGCCTCTTCAAGAGCGAACACTCAAACTCCTTCAAAAGGGACACCACAAAAGGAATTTCATTCAATCCATGAGAGACAAATGCCCCTTCAATCCACAATTGCATTTTCAATCTATGAAGGGAATGTATAACCCAAATCCAAGGAGGGCCAAATCTACGAAAAACGAATCCTGAGTCGAAAATGGAAAGTTTGTCAAAGAAGACCATTGCAAGCAACTTTTCATCAGCATCACATCTTCCCTAGTTCAAGCCCCTTGTAGTTGTGCTTGAATAGCACATGGACATACATTTACACGATAACATAGCCATGAGTTAGTTTTTCCCATCTTGCACATTCTTGCAACTAAAATTTACATTAAAAAATCACTATTTTACTCCATCTTCATCTTTCCCCTCACACAATAACTATCTCACCTCTCCTTTACCCCATCCAAAGGCCTCACTCTCAATAACATTCACAGCTAACTCTGAAAGTCTATTTCATCAATCATGACCTTACTTAATCATCTTAAAATTACACAAGAAGATATGGTAAATTGTGATGAACCTCTTTATATTGTCTACGATGTTGTAAATGGCTAGGATGCAATAAAAGTGGAACGAAGCTTTGACGAAAGGAATGAATATTGTCCAAAAGAACGAGACATGGATCAAAGACAAGAAATGAAGATTAAAAGCTCTTCACATGTAAGTGGGGTATTTCGAATTAAAAGATACTTACTAGATAAGCATATATGATTCAAAACTAGACTTGTTGCACAAAGATTATATCGTTTCGTGAACTCATGGGACATGTCTAAATGGCTGATATGACAAAGAGGCACGCATCCAACAATCTTGTTTCGAGCATGCTAATCAATTTCCAAAACATGTATATTGACAACTACTCTACGTTGCCAATCTAATGTGGGTAACTAATCTAGATTGTCAATCACCTCGAGTTTGGTATCATTGGCACCATCCTTCTCTACTTAATAATAATGGTTATTCCCAATAAACGAATGAACTTAGTACTATATGTTTTTGAGATAATGCATCTAAACTTCATACCAAGCTCATCATCGAACTCCCTATCTTACATTACTACATGTACACGAGAATCCAAGGTTATTTTTTTCTAATCTTCAATCTAGGCGCCATGTTATAGTTTCCTTATCACAATCACAAAGTATTGGCCACCATTCTTACAACGTTATACACGTTATACTGTGACAATCAAATTCAACAAATCTCTTTTTTCGTAAATAATAGAATTATAGCATGGAACCTAAAGACAATTAATTGTGTCTCGTCCTGAAGACAACATTAAGCAACCACTCGAGCATCATTGGAAAAATTTATCCTATTAAATTGAATCCATACACCAAGTACATCTAAAATCTGTCTATAATAATTCGAATCCTAATTCCTAAAAACCTCTATAATAATTATTTATGCACTACCTCTACCACTTCCCATTTTGGAAACTGGTAGATGCATATGTTGGGAGAGCTTGCCTCTTGCCTCTTTGGAAGGAAGGTATTGCTAGATTTTGCCATAAATTTCTCCATAAACCTCCATGAGCCATAACGATGGGTTCCATGGTCAGGTATCACATCGCATAATTACACTCTGTAATATTATGAGATCAATGGATCCATGGTTCTGTGAGCGTGCAATCGCATGAGTCATGGAATTTAGTGCTTGCAATGTGTGACACAACATTTGCTTCAGTAACCATTATTGAAAGGGAAAAATCACAAGTTTTATTCAAGAATCTGGGTTTGACATAGATAGATAGTTGTGGTAAATGATGTGAGAATCCACAGAAAAAACAAAACAAAATTTATGGATTGGGGCTGAGTAGGGTAGGGAGGAGTGAGGTTTATGCACTACAAAAAGTTAAATGACCCCAAAAGAGCAGCATCTAGATAATGATCAAACTGAAGTGAACTATAGTAGATTTGTTGGTTTTATGTGGAGGAAAACCCAACTACGGGGATTGGTGTACCCATCCTTAAAAAAACAGAAAGAGAGAATCTTCTCCCACCCGCCCGCCCGCCTGTCAGTCGCGGGGAGATGGTCGCAACGCAAAATCACTAGGTTGCTCTCCAAGTGGGAGTTGGAGGATTACCGCCGCCATATGTGGGGGGCGGTCCAGCATTGCCTGCTGGAGGAGCTACGAAAGTAGGAGGAGGAGGAGGAGGAGGAGGAGGGGTTGTCGATGAGGTAGGTGGAGAGGGAGCTGCGAAAGTCGGTGGAGATACGAAAGCCGGTGGCGGTGGCGGTGGCGGTGGAGAAGCTGGGCTGGTGGGCACGGTGTTGTATGTGGGTGGGGCCGGTGGGGCCACAAAAGTAGGAGGAGCTACAAAGGTTGGGGGTGGCGGTGGAGGAGGAGGAGGAGGAGGAGCTACAAAGGTGGGTGGTGGTGGTGGTGGAGGAGGAGGAGCTACAAAGGTGGGTGGTGGTGGAGGTGGAGGAGCTACAAAGGTGGGCGGTGGGGTAGAGGTGGCGGGTGGCGGTGTTGTTGGAAGCCCACCGTATGTTGTGGGTGGTGTGGGGGGGGCGACGAAGATAGGAGGAGGTGGTGGAGCAACGAAGGTAGGAGGAGGAGGAGGAGGAGGCGGTGGTGGAGCAACGAAGGTAGGAGGAGGAGGAGGAGGAGGAGGTGGTGGTGGAGCAACGAAGGTAGGAGGAGGAGGTGGTGGCGCTGTAGGCTGGCTAGGAGGAGGAGGAGGAGGAGGAGGAGGTGGTGGTGGAGCAACGAAGGTAGGTGGTGGCGCTGTAGGCTGGCTAGGAGGAGGAGGAGGAGGAGGAGGAGGAGGCTGAGGGTACGTGGGTGGACGTGTTGGGGGAGCTACGAAAGTGGGAGGAAGGGGAGGAGCAGGGGCTACGAAGGCCGGCGGTGGCGGTGGTGGAATGCCGCCATAGGTGATTGGCGTTGGCGTTGGCATTGAAGGAGGACGAGGAGGAGTCCATATGGTGGGGGGGGCTGAAAAAGCCGGCGGCGCTCCACCAGCAGCAAACCACGTGAGCGAACGCCGCCGCCCAGCCTCCACAAAGAGTCCGCCGCCGCCGCCGCCGCCCAGCAGGAGGAGGAGGAGGAGGAGGAAGCCTAAGAGAAGCATGGACGACGACGCAACCAGCCGGAGATGCAACAACATGGCCATCATCGCCCGCCTCCTTTCTGGATGGATTGATGGACGGACGGATGATTCTTGTTTTACGAATGAATGAGCAGTTGGGTGTCCTTTATATACATATATGTATGAGAGCGCAATCTGTACTCTGTGTCTATCTAGCTATCTATCTCTATTAGCGTCCATGTGTGCCCAAAATTAGGCAGCTCTCACTTTTTTTTTATGGACGTCCATGCCCATGCACTCTAGTTGGCCATGCACCCCCCACCCATCACTACTATCTTACACTCTACTTACTTTAGGAAGCAAGCATTCATCACTTATGGCCCCTAACCCATGACCCATGCATTGGCCACGGGCACCGCCCATCAGCATAATTTGGGCTGCCCCACACTGTCAATGCTCAAGAGCATTGTCGTGGGAGGGTCCACATATGTATTCCTTACCCCATGCATCGATGGGGTAATGGGCCAGGTTGTCATTGTTATGGATTAGCTGGCCAACTCTATGTTCATACTCGAGGGCATTTAAGTGGGAGGGTCTAGCTAGATCCCAGGTATGCATGGGACAAGGTCATTAAATAGCCCGTCTAAGAAGATCTCCACATGAAAGATTGGATAATAAGGTCACAAAATGATTTCATAAAGTTATGGTACATGTTAGATGCCATTATAGTGATCAATAGGTTCAAGAATATGCTTCCAAAACCAACATGGATTGTCGTTCTCAACATACATACATGATGGCTCTATATGCAAGCCCTTTTCTCTCACATGTCCATTTGGCAAGGTTACTCTTTTACCCCTCTGTTGCTTGGAATTGTTGCAAATGGACTCAATTCACTAATTCAAGATAGAATCAACACTAAACTTTGCCAAACTTTACCATCAACACTTGGGGTTGATGACACAAATGGTCTCTTGAACAACAATAACAAATGACTTGGAAGATTTTGGGAATGCCTAGGGATATTTTGCATTAGTTGGGGATCCAAAATCAATCACAAAGACCTCCCATCAAGGGGTCGATTGCAAGGAGGTTGCATGGGTGTGAAATTTGAAAGATTCTAGTGTATTATGAAGTATGAAGTAAGAGTGTTGAGTCTTGCCATGTTAAAATGCAAAAGTATGAGGCCATATTAGGCTACCGTGTACAGACTAAACATGTGTAGGGCTCTTTATTAGGTGATACGTTGATGATCAAGCACAAGATTAAGATATTTATAGAAATAATATATCAAAGTTTTGAACCTCCTACCTCAAATGTATTTCTTGTAATACATCATTAGAATACCACAACATTCTGTTATGTTCTAACATAATGAACGTTTGAGTTAAAAGACAGAATGCAATCCATGCACATGATCTACACTTGTATATAGAGATGGTTTATCTCTCCATTATATATATATATACATAGATAAATTCATGATATTTTGGACTGAATATAAAACAGATTTTGTGTCAAAAATTAGCATGATCAATTAATTCAAAATTGTGTACAATAGTGCAACTAGTCATTGCCAATGACATTGTTATTTCTTGGAAGAGAAGTAATGTCTTTTCAAATGTGTCTTAATATATACAAATTGCTGTTTTGTTTTTCAAATTTCTACAATTATAAATAGTTTATTTGTATGATCCATCAATAAATAGATTATGCATGAAAGGGATCTTTCCTCTCAGTTGATCTTAGAGAAATCAATGCTAGCTATGGGGGAAGCATATCATGGTCTCATTATGTAAATGATGTATTAATCCATCAGTCTCGGTCATGTTAATCCATCCTCTCAACTCCAACTCAGAATCTCTTGACATGCTCATCCTCGTTTCTTGACTCTCCTCTTCATCTCTTGTATCTCAGACTCTCATCTCACTCATGGCTCATGTCTCACCTCTCTTTCATCAACCTTGTTCTCCTGAGCCTCTTTCATGTCTGGACCTCTGTAAGCCCTCGTTAGGCTGAGGATACATCCTGTTTTCATGAGTCATTACTAGGCTAATGTTTGAACCACCACCTTAATAAGCCCTCTCCAAGATAATGTTAAGCTTCACTTTCATCGGATAAACATGAATTGAAGCATCTATGTCCAGGCGGAAGTGAGATAGATGAGGACTAGTGAGAGAAGGTTAATAATATATAGTAGCAAAAACTAAAGATAAGTTCAATATGTATCACTATTATGGTTGACAATTGACCTTCCTGAAATCAACTATAGTGAAAACCATGTATAAATTCCAGTAACATTATGTTGTATGTATGGTGAAACGTGTAGGGACACTTATGAGATAAAAAGAGAGCATATAAGGCTAATAATGGGCAGTTAAGAGTAGAGAAAGGAGAGGAGAGTGTCTTCTCACATATATGGGCTAGTATGTGTTTTGACCATACTAAATTGTAGATGTCTTTTGTCCACCTGACTACCAAAGAACCTTTACCCATTTTTTATAATAACAAGACATAAGGTTAGCCACAATACTAGAGAGTTGGTAATTCTCAATCTCTGGCAAGACAAGACCATATCTGCATGTTCAAGCTGTATAGAGAGGCGCAGAGCCATGACGATTTCTTTCCTCCCCAATGGGGTACGCAAAGGATTGGATTCTATATTAATGATTGGATTGTTGGTTTCATAATGTTACAATGTTGATTCTTATATGTCCCTCTTGGACCAATTCCATGAACTCATATAAGGTTCCTTCACATATTATGGTCATTATATGTCTACTATCACCCCTAGAGATTATCTTTGTCTACATTAATCTGCTCACATCAAATACATCTAGAATCCCGCTACCAAAGTATGGCTAATTCAACAATATGGTCACGCTTCCTCTCATGCACAATGTAATTATATAGGCCAAGACCTCCCCATGTACATGTCGACACAAATAGGGCATCCACTAGTCATGTCTGTTATCTCCGATGATGCATAGCAAAGTATACACTCCACATGAAATCTTATGTGGTAAATCAGCAGCACCCCCCTTTGATGGTAGATGCATTATTTCATATGGCAAACCACATCAACCATATTCAGACCATGCCACCTGAATGAATTACATGTAAGACGTTTGGAAGCATTGAAGCAAATGGTTGACAACATAACCCCCAAAAGCATATCATTATATTTGCAAATGATGAACTGGTTCAATAACAGTGGCCAATGGCCTTAACATCATGGATATCAAGAAATTGCCACCTTTTCTTCGACCTAGTACACCTCTCCAAAGTGGCAAATGAAACAAGGTATTGGAGGAAGATCCATTTTATACCCAGAATACTTGGACCAAACCAAGGGAGTCTAATCCCAAAGATGGATCACTACAAAATTCCATTTAATAAACTTTTAAGAGTTACAGGATGTATTTATACAGACCAAGGTATATGAACCTCCTATATTCGACATCGTGCACACAAATCAACAGGGCAACTCCATGTTACCTGCTACCAAATGAAGATTGAAGCAAGATAAGCGCTTCATATACCTAGAGCCAAAAGATTCCGGCAACTCCATGTTACCTGCTACCAAATGAAGATTGAAACAAGATAAGCGCTTCATATACCTAGAGCCAAAAGATTCCGAAGTATGCCAACACTACATTGGAGTTCATCATTCCACCAATGATGAAGATGATTTGACCTATGGCAGCTCAAGCTTTGAAAGCATAGAGAATAAACTGTTATATTAGCACGCAGGATGTAACGGCAATTGCTAGTGACTGATTTACTCCATGGCTCTACACCTCCACTGACATATCAATGAGTCACCATAGAGAGAGTAGACAACTGCCGCCAACAAAGTAAGCCATGAGGCACATAAGCCATACCATCACCAGATCATGGATGACTCACCATGTCCAATCCACACGAGAACACAAAACAAACTAGTTGAACTTCATTCCACCATACCAACCAACCTCAAACACAATGTCCAATCACCACTACTCAAACCATACATATTCATTGCGAACTTCATGTTTGTTAACCATCTCCAAAATCATTCATCACATGCATTAAGATTATGACCATGAAGCTTTAGGAAACGTGGAGCTTTTATTTTTGTTTCAATCTGCATAACATGACTTCAACCATATTGTTGCAGCTCGGTGGTTTTGTGTGTTACTTGCAGTCATCGCATTAACATCAGAAAGTGGTACAAACACTACAAACTTCAATTTGACGTCATGCCTGCACATAACAGGTGTAAGCATGCGAAGAAAATCGCCATTTGAGCTCCTCAGTCGTTTTTACTAGTTGCCAAGGGTTGAGGATTGTTTGCATGCTCATGCCACAGAACTTTTTTAAGAATGAGTTGATTGATGTTCCGTCCCATTTCAGAAAGGTCGACTTGGAATATGACGCTGAGAATGCTTTCATTATCTTAGCTCACTTGCACAGAGAATGAAAACGTGATGCCGGGATCCACACAACCCGAGACCCTGATCTTTAGACTCTTAGTGAAAAAACAAGATCTTCACACTTCCAGGGATTAAAAACCTTTAGATAAAGGATAAACACTAGAATAAATTTTCTTCTATAAATTCTACTGCTTCAGTTGAAACATATTCTTCATCCCGAAATCGCAAGAGAAACTGTATGAGCCTATATACATCCCCAAATGTTGACATGGGGCCAAGAGAGACCCTTACCACAGAAAAGGTCAATACACGCTTGTAAACTTTTGAATCTAGGGTTTTCTTTGGCCCTTCATACAAGAGTGTCACTAACCCAGGGTTGCTAAAATAACCAGCTCCAACCATAATATTGCTCCTGTCAGCCAATTTTTGTACTAGCCTTGCTGGAAAGAGGTTCCCAGTAGAGTCAATCACGTTGAAAGACACTATATTTCCTCTGTTAGTGGCTGAATGTAGGCCATAAACCTGAATTATCAGATTTCTAGATAAATAAGGTCATTTATTAAACCATCCGCAAAGACACAACCCTCTCATAGAAATTTACACAACACATCACAAACAAATAAGTAATTAGGTTATTGAACACACACAAGTACCATATATATTAAGTTGCATTGATCTCTACCACCCTCCCAGAAGAAACAAACACAAGAATTTGAAACTAAATACAAATTTGATGAGACAAAGCATCCAGACAGAGTGTATTTCACCTGTAACAAATGTTTTTCTTCATCCTTGTGTCTTAGCGATTTCAACATCTGTGTCAGCCAAGTGGCAAGACTCAGTACTCTCTTCTGTATGGGTACAAGGCCCACGCTTTCAAGATGGAGCAACCCGAAGCTAAGTGCAGCAAAAGATAGAAGATTAATGTTATCATCCTCGCTGACAACATGACAATCATTTCCTTCCTCCAAATCTTTCATGGGTTTTGAGAGTTTAAGTGACTGCAAACCCTTTCCAATAGTGAAGGCTTGTTTCTTGACAAGTAAAAAGCCCATCCCTGAGGGATAACCGAGCATGTGATGCAAAGAACCAAGCACAAACTCTGGCTTGTACACAGAGAGATCCAAGACACCTGTTGGTAAGTACGTAGAAACATCAAGCAAGACTTGCCATTTGTTTGTCTGTGCCTCTTGAATCCAGTTCAAAGAGTGGCGTATACCTGATAAGCAGGATTGTGCAGGGTAAACAAAAATACCTTCATCACCACGTGATTCCTTCCATTTAAGAAGTCTTCTCAGCTCATTAGATGAAATTACAAGATCAGAGTCTTTCACAGGAGCAACATAGCACCTCCCACCACGCAGACCAAGCGAAGTTATAACATGCTTTATTGATTCATGGTTGTCAAGCAATGTTAAGAGAATACTACCCTTATGGAATGGGTATATGTCACCAAACAGTCTATAACCAGCAGTAAAACCAGTTGTAAATATCACAGAATACTTGTCAACATCTGCATTCAGAACTTGCAAGAGGCGATGCTGGGTGTCCAGGACATAAGCCATGAGGTGGCTAGAAGGAGCATTTGAGAGTGCGACAGAGCCGAGGTTTGGTCCTTCTTCCAAAAGTACTCGCATATGCTCTTCTACCTGAAGTAATCAAATAGGTGTCATAAAGCATCACTTGTGTGTTCCACAGTTCACTAGAGTATAAAGCCCACTTTCTCTCATGCTTCCTAACAGTATTCGAAATGGTTAGCTTCTGCAGAAGGAGTAGAGCATACTAGTTAAGTGTGGTTGGACTAATATGATGTCCAAAAAGTGATGTGGAATTTATTGTGAGAAAATGTCAAAACTAATTCCAGAAGATGATCATGTCATTAAAAGACTGATCATTAAACTTCCAGCTGTGATGTGCTTATATCTGATTAAAACCTTGATCCCTAAAATTTAGGTCGTAGTCTGCAACGTGGGAATCATCATGTAAAAAATGTCCAAGACTTGTGGAAGATGATAATGTTATGAAAATTATAATGATGGAAATTCCAGCTACTGATATGGCAAGATCTTGTTGATTTATGGGCATGTTCCGGAAAATAATCACTTGTTTGATTGACTGGATTAATGTTCCGCAACATTCCGGTCTATAAAATATTATGAGTTGAACTCTCTCATAAAAGAACATTGTGAAAATATCACACACATGCTCCCATAAGCAACACATTGCAAAAATAAAAAAGCAGATTTTGCATAGTCTTAAGAAGCCTACAAAGTTGAACTCTGACCTCACATAACATGAACAATAAAAACGCACAACCCTACCTGAAACTTGGAAAAAAGAGCGAAATTTGCATAGTCTAAGTAGGCTATCCTCTGCATGTCAAGCTTTGGGTACTGTTCCTTGCGAATATTATCTACATGGAGGTGCTCGAAATAGTCCTCAAATTCATCTAAGAACTGTTCTTCTGCATCTTCATAAGTGAGCAAGGCAGGGTTGCCAATGTCAAGCAGGGCTTCTTCTTCTTCAGGGATGGATGTCGAGTCTCTAGATGAAGAAGCCCAATGCTCTGAGGATGAGGCTTGGCCGACACTGTATGAATCCACATGGACTGATTCATCCGCTATATTAGATCTAGGACTCTCTGAGGAGAAACGGCGATGATCGAAAGAGTATGCTGATAATCCAGCCCTTAATGGATCCTGCAAATTAAAACAATATCTAAGAAAGGCAAATCTGAGACGGTGTAGAAACCTCAATCTCTGTGAGTGAATGTGTGTGCCTCTCTCTCTCTCTCTCTCTCTCTTTGCAGATTAAACCAAATTCACGCGAGAGAAAGAAACAAATGGAAGAATCTGAAACAGCTTAGGAATTTGAGATAGAATGTGAGGAAATCAATCTTTCTCTCGGCTCTGTAACCTGATCGGGGTCGTGACTTCTGTGGCGACCTATCTTGGCGCTGAGCTTGTTGAGCATAATGCTTCGATGGCGGTGGCGATGGTGATGGCGGTGATGAAGAGCTCTTGTGCACAAAATATGAAATCGAGGAGCTATCCTCAGGAGCCTTCACCCCTCCTCTGTTTTCCTCTGCCCTGCTATTATCTGTTCCTGCTGTCACTATTTAGAGACTGCAGGGGGCACACACAGTCTCTGTTCTGTCTCTTCCGCCTCTGCTAGCCTATGAAGTGGTCTTCATGCTAACTTCTAACCACTACCACACGCTGTTCTACTCTATATACGTATACGTATACGTATACGTATACACACATATATACGTATACATATGTATATATGTGTACATACATATGTCTCGGCCCTTGCTTGCCATCGTGATATGTTGCAACTTGAGACTTGTCAACAAATCATATTGCGATGGGAACTTTTGAGTTTCTTTCGATTATCATCACAAATCATGGTTCCCCACCACCTTCTTCAAAAAGGCTGGAATAAATACCTAACTTTATTTGCAAGATAACCACGATATGAGATGCCGAAGCACAACATGAAAGCATCGCCTTTCTTTATCATTTAGGTACACTCCCCTCCCCAATCAATTATTGATCCTAGTGTCAAATTGCTTAACTTCATAGATATATGCCGCATTGACCTCGATGTTTAGTGGGTTTCACATTCTTTATCATGAAAACCCTTCATAAATTTTAGTTGGAGCTACTGAATAGTTGCCCCATAACTCTATTTACAGATTCGTACTTATAAAAGATGGTGATATTAAATTGATTGTAAGCCTAGAGTTGGACATTCAGAGTTTTCACAATGGGAAACAACGAAAATATAATTTCAGCCATGTGGAATTGAAATACTGAGCACATTGTGTAATGTTTTAGGAGCTCCAACCATTAATGCATTGCAAACTTACACACAAATTCTCCTTATTACAAGTTTTTTTTTTCTTTCCAAAATGGTTCCTTTGCTATCTCCTTATTACAAGTTAATTCACTAGTATGAAACCAGTATCAATTAATGAACACCATTCTATGTTCGAAATTCTATTTGATTTGTTTTTTTCCCAATAATGCATTACTACTTGTGGGAAATTTTCAAGGTGAGGTAAAAAAAACTCACAAGAAATGGTTGATGTACAATGTTGTGCTTCAAAGCACTCATGGGATATTTAACAAATTTGTCAAGGGATAGAGACCACATGAAAAGAGTAGAATTTACAATAGGTTGATTACAGAACACATGGTCATGACACATGTGACATCCATATAGTCTATAATAATTCCCCCAAATCTTACCCAAACGAGAAAGTAGATGCACTGTGACGCAAATCTAGGAACAAGACCAAATATTCAAAAGTTATTTTCAAAATGAAATATTGGGAAATACTAGAGAGGTCTTTCCTTACCCTTTCAAGAAATGCTCTACTTTTTGTAGCCATACAATAAGAAGTGCTCAATGGAACCAAGTCCATATCTTTTGCATTTTGTCAAGCAATATTTCTTCACAAGAGTAAGCAACGCCACAATAGCAATCTCTCCTTTAATGGCAATGCAACGTGCCAAATTCTTGATTAACTCTTTTTCTGACAAGAGTGGTTTGATTATTGTATTATTTTATCTATGGGACAAGAAGAGGCCACCAATATACCTTGTTAGATATAATTTGATGCATTGTTAAAGATTTGGAGCCAATAACCACGGTCCAATCTTGTAAACGATTTTGTGTCCCTAGGAATGCGGAATGTACCTAATCATCGATCAATCCTCTATTTTATGCCAAGTTTCTCTTTGACACAAATTTAGAATACTCTTATTTGTTCCCATGGTGAATGGAATAAAATGACCATTATCTATCACAAGAATCTTGTCCTTGTAAAGCCGATTTTAAGAAACAAATATATGGCTTTGAAGGTTCTTCATCCATTTTGCATTGAATTAATTAATCTTGACCCTATTATATTTCAATTTTTTCCTCCATCTTTTTCCATTTTTGAGTCAATTTTGTGTTAAGTATAGATCATACAATAGCGTTGGTATACTTACCCATTACCATATACCAAAGGGTAAATATGGCTAGATTCAAATCTAATATATGTGGATTGAATGGGCATTTATTGCACTTTAAACATTCGGACAAGAACAATAAGCACCACAATGTTGGCTACTAATGAGTTTTAACTCATTTAAAAGGATGCAAAATAACGTATTTGCATCGAGGTGGAATTTTGCAAGATCAATTATTGTGCCCCGTTGATGGAGTGGGGCCAAATGTGATTATATATGTCGTGGATTGTTAATTGCAACCTCTAGGCTTTGTGGAAGCATTTGCCTAGGTTCGTTGGACCCATATTCCACAAAGTTTTAAATCAAATAGGAAAGATAATCATTAATCATTCAAAATTCAAGTATAAGTTCTAATGCACCATGAAGAAGACCGGTACAAACCCAGAATTCCACTCATGCTATAATTTACTAATTTTAATAACTTTTGAGAGAATAAATATGTTGAATATATTATAACATGAAAAAAAGCATTAGGCCATTCATCAATAGCGTCTTCATTAAGCAAAATAGACCATGTATGTTTTTATGGATTCTATTTAAACCAAGGTAGACTGCGTCCATTTTAATAGATTCTATTTAAATCTATTAGAGTACATAGAGGTGTAAAGACATGGGTGAAATTTGCCAACGTGCTAGGTTGAAGTGAATATTATGGAAATTTTCATTCTGCATATGTTTCTTTGTGGGGTATGATAGTACTCATCAGTCCACATGCGTAGTGCATGTATCTTCATTGTGAGCACTTCCCGTAAAAGGATAAGCATGCTTCATTTGACAAGCCTTCATTGAATTTTCTTGATCTTTAGTTGAGGTGACATTATTGTCATTAATACGAAGCATAGACTACCACACCAACAAACATATGCAAACCTTACTTGTAAATATCTTGATTTCAATGCGTGTTTAAATGTATTCATCATCCAAATCAAGTTGCTTAAATGGGTTGTATAATCATCACAAGATTCCAAACAATATGGCTACTCACTTTCTTTTCTTTTTCTCATTTCTCCTTGTGAATGGTTATTGTAACATTTTCTAGTGTTTGCACCGAAAACAACTTTTAACTTGGGTGTTCTTCAAAGCACCATCTTGAGGTCACGATGCAGGGTTATATTCATCTAGAGGACCATTTAGGTGAGTGAGAGTCTCAAGCTACTAATGTAAAAACTAACTACGCAAGCTCTAATATTAGTCCACAAGCTGTTCACATTCACTTGACTTAATTATCGCTTAACCACATTTCCACCTACTCAATACAAAAGCAAAGAGACAAGAAATCATCAACACAATCAAGCTTTCAATAGTTCTCTTAAAGGATTACATCTTTAAGGTAAATACAATAACCAAGCTTTAGGGTTTGAGGTTAACAAATATTACCTGTCTATCCTATTATAATGTTTGCCTCATCCTTCATCTTCAAGGGGTCTTTGTCATAACCCAAAATTGCAACATAGGAGATAATATGTTTGATAGAACTTAACAATTATTCTTTGTATTGGACTTTCTTTATCATACATCTCTGCACAATAACACATTCACTCACTAATTCTCCATTGTTCAGACCACTCACCCTAGACAAAATCCCCAGGATGCATAATGCAAATGTCTTATAACATAAATTGATCTTAGCAAGTATGCAAACATAATCTTGAGTAACTATAGGGAATCAAAATCAGAAGCATTACCTTTCAAGAGAACTCTACTTGCATCCATTATTAATTGTGATTCATTGTAGAAAGCTTCTAAAGAAGCCAAAGCTGAGTTTTCACGATCACAATCTTGCAATACCAACTTCAGAAGGGTCAAACAAGGTTCACATAGTACTACATTACTATGAATGAATCATTAGATCCCTCACTAACACTCTTTTACTAGTGATATAGATTTTCTTTCCATTTTCACTATTTTTCATGAAAGTATTATTGATTGAGAGAATGACATGATATATTAACGTGTGAAAATGGCCAAAGTGGCATATGAGACTAAATAATAAGGGAGAACAAGAAATCTACCTATAATCAATGGAAAAGACATATTTGTTTTTGTGTGTGCACGTAATGCTGAAGAGATTTAATGTCAAGGTAGCATATGAGACCTAAAATAATATGATCTTTGATATAACATGGCATATTTAAATGCTCCATGAACTTTATAACTAGATATTGAAGTGGCAATGCATACCCTATACGATGGCTTTTGTACATTGCCAGCTAGGCCAATTGATAAAATGTACAATATACACAGCACCACAAATTGGCAGAAGCATTAATAAAATATGACCCGAACCTCAGTGCACCCTTATCTCCACCAAAAGCACATAGTTGTAGCATATCACATATCATATAGTATACTAAGTTTTTTAAACAAGAGTTTGTGGGAACAGATCAAATTTTGAGAGGCCATTTAAAGATATAGAAAGTCTGATGTTGAAATGACCTCAGACATGATTTGTATTATTAAAGATCTGTACAACCTAAGGTATTTTCATTAATAATTTTCAAGATGTTCCAACTCATATCAGGTCTTACAGTCCTTACTGCCTCATGAAATCATTTATACTGTTCCAACAAAATTGAGGTACAAATTTACACTCCAGCAAATATCTCTACTAGAACTTTAGCCATTTCTGATAATAAACACATGTTTTTGGAGAGATTAGGCCATTATCTGTACACTCATGCAAAACCTGGAAAGGGACAA
Organism: Azolla caroliniana; assembly: GCF_043228905.1. NCBI lineage: Eukaryota > Viridiplantae > Streptophyta > Polypodiopsida > Salviniales > Salviniaceae > Azolla > Azolla caroliniana. Next base: position 6,382,369 of record NW_028230441.1, on the reverse strand, counting down.
ATTTACCCGAGTTAGTGAGACAAAGAAAACAAGTTCTGTCCAAGTTGCTCAATGAAACAAACTCTTACTGGGCAGACTCCACATGGGATGCTTGTAAATGCGGAGCTTTCTGAAAGACGATTTTGAGAGCTTCTGTATAACAATGTGTCCTGTTGATTGAACAAATTCAATTGATCTTTTTAAATTTTATTTCTTTTGTTCAATCTCAATGCATGAAGTCTTGAAAAACATGATCACTAATCATCAATCAACATAGCATCACAACCAAGTGGTGGGTTAACATTTTGTTAATGAGTGGTGGAATATGGATTATTCATATGTATGATGTTTGGTAGAAAATTTTCACAAGGTGTCACCACCAGGTAGCCATAGCCTATCACTTATTCAGATATTTTGGGTATTTCCCAAGTAAGATGTGTCGAATTTTGGAGAAAAACTCTACATTCACATGATATTAACGTGGCGAATGATATGAATGCAAGGTCAAACAATATGCACCTTTGTTCAGACTTAATAATCAATTAAAGAGCCTATATGTAATAGCAATTATCGTTTGATAATTGAATTACAGATAGTTGTTACACAAGTCATATGACTCATGACAGGTCTGTCTTCTGTGATATTGGAGATGCCTCAAATCTTGAGGCTTCATGCATGGCTAATGTATTTTTTGAGTCACCAACTACAATCCAAAATGTATTACATAGCTAATCTACTCGAACTTTTTTCATTTACGGAAAAAGGCTATGGTGGAGGTGATTGACATCAACAACCAGCAAATTGTTGCTAGTCGGCAAAAAGGAAGTTGGCTTGTATCTCCTTAACAGCTCCAACAGACCATTACCATCCTCCAAGTCTCATCTACTATAACATCTAAGTTATAACTTAGTAGCTCAGGGTGATCCCCAGTTGTGACATGCTTGGTTTGGGCACCTCAACCATAATTCTCTTCAACAGCTCTCTTCATCCCAAATCATGCTTGGCCTTCCTCATTTTAATGTCTCCAATACTTCACGTGTGGCTTGTATATATGGGAAGCCACATTAATTTTGGGGTTACTGCATATGGATTTATGCGGTCCAATGTGACACAACTCTTGGAGGTATATGATATTTCGTGCCTATAATTTATGATTTATCACATAAAGTTTAGGTTAAGCATAACGGGATCTCTCGCCTGCCCCCCTCGCATTTCTGAATCTAGAGGTATGTACTTGTTGCTATACCCTGTCGTATACCATAATTCTAAGACAGACTTGTACAGGCCACAAGTGCAAACCCTTCTTTTCTTAATTTCAGCCAAATCTGATGCATTCTCTAGATTTCAAAAATGGGCGTCTCTAGTTGAAACAAAGACCTCCAAGAATGTTCGACAAATCAGATTTCACAATGGTGGTGCGTTTATTTCACGTGCCTTCCATACCTTTTGTTCGCAACATGGACCCACCTCATCTACACCACTCACAAGACCTCATAAATCCAATTGACTCACAATGACACAGTTTTCCCTGTTAGAGCAAAAACAAAGCCCTTGAACTTCCTAAATGGACGGCAGCCAGGGAGATAGAGCTTGATTTCGTTATGAGGAATCACACATGGGAATTGGTCCCACGTCTTTAAGACAAATAAGATATTGGTGTGACGTGGATATTCAAAACCAAATACTACACATGGATACATTGGAGAAACACAAGGCTCAATTAAATTCTAAAGGGTATTCCCAAAATGGAAAAAGTGGACTTACAAGGAAACATTTGCCCCAACAACGTGGTATACTTCTATTGGATGTGGCCTACAACTTGCTGCCCACTACAATTGTGATATATTCCAAATGGATGTCAAGTTTACCTTTTTGAATGGTGGCTCAATGGAAGAAGTTTAAGTTGAGAAGCCCCCTGGTTTTGAGTTTTCAGGTCCACTGCGGCCTACAACTTGCTGCCACTAAAATGTTCTGCTGACAACAATCTTTAGGTCCTCTCCTAAGATGGCTAGATGTGTCTAGTTATTCTGTATATAAATGACTTGCCAATTATAGGTTCTTTTTAAGTCAAGATAGAGCAGCTTCGCAATTATATGAAAGAGACATTTAAAATGACAAATTTAGGGCGTCTACATACTTCTCGGGCATTAGTTTATCAATCACATGGAGGCATATGTCTCTGCCAGCATAGGCATCTTTGACAACTTCTTGAAACCTATGCCATGACTGATTGCAAGCCCTTTCTTGTCCCATGGATTCACAATCCAAGCTTTCTCATGAAGAATATTCTCCCAGTTTTGAAGATAGTATAAAGTACAGGAGGCTGATTGGATCCCTCATTCACCTTACCTACCCAAGAGCTTATCTATCCTACAATGTAAACGTTCAGTCAGTTTCAAATGCACCATGCCAAGTTCATTTGCAAGTAGCCATTTGTGTTCTTTGATACTTAGCATGCACAAATGATTATGGCCGTTCATTCAGAGGCATTGAGTTTATTGGTTACTTGGGTACTGATTGGCCAGGAGATGTTGACACAAGACAGTCTACATCTGGCTATTACTTTTTACATGGCTCGGGTTTTGTTTTCTTAGACGCCAAGAAACAAAATTCCCTTTTAACTCTCATTTTTTATTTAACGGCTTTGCGCCTCACTAGAAATATTGTACTAGTTTAGTTTAATTTTCTGCTCTCCTTACTACTGTTCATAACAGTTTTCTCATGGATATTATTCATTTAAGTGTTGTTTTCTCTATATCTTATTGTATTTTCTTTCATTATAACTTTGTGTTCTCTTATTTAATGAAAATTAATGATAGGACTTCTTAAGACTTACAGGAGGGAATGCAGCAAATGGTCCAACACCTGTGCCAACTGTCTCCTCTAATTCACCATCCAGAACCAGCATATCCATGAGCTGGCAACAATTCAAAGTTTTAGAGAAATATACTTTATAGTAAAATAAAAATGGCCTACCTTTCAGAAAAAAGTTTGACATTTAGAGAATTAACCTGCTTGAAATCTTTCAGGCGAAGCTCTTCTTTCGTGATACCAGACTTTCTAACAGCATCTGCAATATTTTCCACACTAGCCAGGCCCTAGAATATGACAAACATGCTCTCTCTCTATCAATTAGTTTACCCTAGTGGTAAGTTTTTAGATTACTAACCCTAGGGCTTGGGTTTGAGACCCAGCTTTCACACTTTTCTATTATTTCATATATATTTTCTTAATTTACTAAATGCCACTGTGGAATGTAGGGGTTGAACGCATAACCTTCTGGTCTCCAACTGATCTACATCCATCTGGGCTCTCTCTCTCTCTCTCTCATAGGTCTAAAATCCTTACTTGTCTCACAACAATTTGAACACATTGCTGCTTGAGGACATTGACAAACTCCGCATCAAAAGTTTGATCAGTGTACCAGGCTCCACCTGTGTGCTCCTTGGAAGGTTTGAGTTCTGCTAGCATGTATACCTTCTTTCCTTTGTTCTGTAAAGAATTGGTATACATTAACGATACAGTCATACTACTGAATTCTTCAACATAAAAATGAATCTGTTGATCATAACCTTACAGCAACAGACTTCACTGCTTGTATCAAATGTCGGGCTTCAAGGTTCTTAATAGCTTTTGCCACTTGTGGTTGCTGTAAATTTGTGTTGCGTTTCATGTCCTTGGTCCAAATACCTGAATATTTGGTTTGGATGAGATCTTCTAGAATGAAATTCACACCTGCCATTCATAAATCTAGATACATTACCCTTATTTCCGGATTGCTGAATGACTTGATAGACAAGCATGTCATCTGCTGTGAGACCTTTAAACCTGAATGAATCAGAACATATGAGAAAGATAAGAGAACTTCCAGGTCAAAGTTATGGAAGAATTAAGCTAAGCATGTGAAGTACAACATACTTTCCAGCCTCATCCTTAGGCTGCAGCTTATAGACATGTGTGCTTCCCTTTTGAAAAATTTGAACTTGTCTCTGTCCACATAAGGTGCAGAAGTTATGAGTTATAAATACTTCATAACATAGCCACCGAAAAATTATAATGGAATGCAGGTAAGCTCATGGGAAGCACAAACCTTGGAGAGTAGAATATTGAGGGCCTGTGCGCCTGCTTCATCGATGGAGCCTAGTCCGGAATTTAGACCTTCTTGCGTCAATCCCTGCAGAAGAAGACAGGGAAGGGAGCATGCGATAACACAGAAGAGAGAAATCGGTGAGCCGATAATATGGACTCCTCCATACCTCAGGAGATGCTTGCAGCAGGTCGAGGATGCGATTCACTGTAGCTCCCACTTGTGGGGAAATTGCCTTAGCCGCCATGGTTTCGTTGTCCCTCCTTCGTGCAGAAGAAGAAGAAGGAGAAGAAGAAGAAAAGAAGAAGAAGCAGGAGCTACCTCCTGATACACAGAAAAGACAGGCAGAGTAGAGGAAATAATGTGTGTGTTTGTGTGTGTGTAGGTTCCAATGGGCAGTTTGAATGTGAATTAAATGAAGACATGGGGGGTTGTAGCTTCCTGAACAAAACAGAAGAATAAATAGCACACTTCTCTTTCCTAATTACCACCCAGAACAATATGATTCTAATGTAGTAGATAACCACTCTAGAGTGATTTCAATGAAGGCCCGAGCATCCGACGTTGGTACCAAGTTGAGAGAATTTCATTACACCTCTTCTTTACATTTGATTCCTATCACAATCCGCATGTGAGGATTATCACGAGTGCATATTATAATCGGTCTACAACAAGAATGTGCACTCAAATAACTAGCTTTTGTTTGTTAGATTTCATCACATGATTGGTCTTTGTTTAATGTTTCCAAGCACATGGGCACGCCTACCCTAAAAATTTGATTCACCTTTCTAACACGTGTTAATAATCTTCTATGACCTAAATAGACATAACCTTAAGTTTTCTTATCAAATTCTACATCTCTTTCCACCATGGCGTCAACTTAAGCTAGATATCTATCTTCATTTGGTTGAGCATTAGATAGCACACTCCTTTACTATGTGAAGCACTTATGTGCAAGAAATAAGAGGATGCAAAGTTGGTGTGATGAGTGACAAAGAGAAAGAAGGATGAAAGAATTTTTAGTAGAAGGATACATACATGCTTTGCTGTATAATAGGGGTCGTTAGTGTTCCTCTTGTAGGCAAGGTCGTGCTCTCTCAACATAACACTAAGCAAATGCAAAATAATGCATTGTTAGCTTATAGAAGTCCTATATATTCTCACTTGCTTGAAATAAATGGTCGTGTGGACAAAGTAATGCAACAAGATTAGTTTTCTCGTATCTAGATTCCACCTCTTGAAAATTTGACTTTCTTCAAATACTTCATTTCAAACAAGGGCTGCATCATGCTTCCATGTAGAAAGATTAACATCAAAAAAAGTGTAGCACTATTTGCATGGTAGTGATGCTCATATCCATCATTTATGTGTTGATTATCAATCATTTACTTTGAAATTGTTGCAACAAAATCCTAGCACATAAAAAAGTAAAATGGGGAGTAACTTCATTCCACATCAAAGCTAAATCATTCATCTACATTCAGAGAATAATTAGAAAAAAAGGTGTTTCGAATAGCCATGATTTACACCACAATAGCATAAACGATATTTATGTTGTTTGAATATGCTATGTTCACTCAATAATAACATAGAGTGAGCTAAGAAAACAAAGTTTGAACAAAGTGAACATAATCAAAGAAAGGGTTTAGGGCTTAACAACTATGGTAAGTGTTCAACAAAGATATCACATAGAGAAGCATTTCAAGGGGATATTATGTCAAAAATCACATGTTCATTTTTCCAACTATTAAAATCTTCGCCATGATAACCCCTTTCCAAAATAAACCAATGAATTTATGAGCTTTTGATTAGTAAAACAAGCGCAAATCACCAAACGCATAAAAAGGATGGACACAGAGAATTGCATAATACGCCTCTGAACACTTGCATTCAGTTTTAGGCGTGTTACCAAGAGCATTGGACTATAATTTTGCATGGCATCACTTTCCCCATTTCCTACAATCGCCAACAAGCTGCACCAGGTAAGTCCTTATCTGTATCTCAGCCTCACTACATTCTGCCTACTAATGAAGTATCTGTTACCAGCCTGGTGATGCCATTGTGCCATCACATTCCATCAACTGACATGGTCTCAAAAATAGATGTATGAAGGCAGTGAAAGGGTGTGGTTGTTCCCTGCACCTTTCCGTACAAGGAGAAAATTTTCCACTAAACAATTTTGCTGCCATTTCTCTACTTTGAATGCTTTCTTTCCTGGTAACAGGCTTTCAAACAGTAGAGCTGAATTCACTATGTTATTTTCAAGAAACATTATCTTCACTTGCAACTCATAACTTGTACAAGGAGCTGCTGGTACTATTTCTGCATCGGTAGAAAAGCTGAATGGCACTCTGATGCAGGAACATGGGGCTCAACTACACAAGGAATTAAGAGAAATAAATATTTACAGGAGTTCCAATAATAAATAATTGATCTTCACTTTGTACAAAACTGATATTTACAGGAGGTAAGGCAGGATTTTGCAATGTCAGCCACTACAAAGTGTTTGTGTTGTACTGGAAGATGGGTTGGTTGGGCTGACATTCAAGATCATATCTGTTTTTGCAAATATCACCTACAGAAGTTATGGTTGATGAAATAGAACAGCTGTCGTGTCCTTGGTTCTAAAAGTCATAGTATGGACATTCGTAGTGTATGTTCAAGAACTAGATCGAATACAATAGACCTTGTAACACAGCATGGGAGGCACTGGTTCCATTGCTCCATTCTAATTTCCTCGGTTTGGGGAAAGATTGAGATTCTAATTTAACCATATACCATGACAGAAAAGATTGGAAGACATTCCTAGATGAACAGAGATTTAATGTGGATATCCGGTTGCACCAAAATTTGTGCCTAGCCTGCCACCCAAGTACAAAATCAAAAAACAAACCCAGCAATCTATGCAGTATGAGGTCTCAAGAGACTAGCTAAAAAATACCTTGTTATTGATTACGTCTTCCTTGTTTTGAACCTGCATCATATTTTCTTCGCATGTCTGCTGGTAGACCTGACAAGAGGCTGTCTGACCAACATTTTTTGGAGCAACGATTTTGGGCCACATTAGCATGGATTTCAGTTAGGATACTCCATATGAGTTCTAGTTTCTTGAAGACACCTACATCACTATGACTTTTTATCTGCTTTTCGGCTTCTCAGAATTACAAATGCCATACCACATAAGAGAGTAAGTCTCTTGCTGCACCATGATATACACCTCTCAACAGGAAAACCCACCGAATTGTCCTCTTCCACTCCACTGCAACTTAGACAAGAGATATTTTTAAACCAAATTCATAACTCCCCAAAATTCTGCACTGTTCCCAGAGTGGTAAATCATTGATTTGTGTAGCCTTTCAATTTCTTTCAAATGGTGTGTTGGCGCCGTTGGAGAAGAAGGAAAGCAATGAACATAAGCATACTATGATTGTTTAAAACAAACAGTTCAGAGCCCCTTAATAAAAAAAATTCATTTTAAAGTGTTTGCATGCTATGGTGTTTATCTGTGAGTTTCGAGTGTCATGAGCACAAATTGCCCAAAACTCTAAACTGGGGACAAAAAAATTTAATGAAGCCCTTCAGTATATGTAATGTACATTGGGGAGGCCATGAAGCCAGCTGCAGCAGGAAATAGAGAGAGAAACCAAACCAGTACAAGGAGCAAAGCCGAATTACGATATGGCAATGAAGAAAAAAAACATGGACAACATCAAGGACGCAACCTCTTCAAGCCAGCCCATGCATCCTCTGACTTTCGATCTAAGGCAAATGCACGCTGGTAAGCCTTCTCGGCATCCACAAAACGCTTGTTCTTCTCATAGCAGCGTGCCAAAGTGCAGAGAACTTCAGGGTTGTCGGGCACGATCTCGAGTGATTTGCAAAGGTCCGAGATGGCGGCATCCATGTTCTTGCGGGCCGACAGAAGGAGGCTGCCACGCTTGGCGAGGGCATCCGCCATCTCCAGAGGGGACAAACTCTTCGACGTTTCAGGGGAATTAATGGCAGCATCCAAAGATCTGATGGCACCCTGCACGAGGCCTTGCTGCTCGAGAGCAAGAGCTTTCAAGATATGGAAAGGTGCAGCATTGCAAGGGTCGAGCGCGATTGCTGCATCCGCCTCTGCCGCTGCATCTTTGGCAAGAGAGCGAGCTTCTGCAGGTGCAGAGGAGGCCCTTGCGAGGAGCTGCACGCCTTTGGCGTAGTGGCGGCGAGCATCGGCTTTCTTCTTCGAAGGTCCAGACAACCTCTTCTTGCTCAAGCTCTGAGCGAGCCAAACTGCACAAATGCCTGCCACCAGAGCCGTTAGCTGCAGAAACAAGTTCTCCATGCCTCCTCGCCCACCATTAATCTGATCACTACACAGTCTTCTTCTTCTTCTTCTTCTTCTTCTTCTTCTTCTTCTTCTACCTCTCTCAGTCTATGGAAAACAAATACCCCAATAGATCACCAACAAACTTTTGGAGCCAATGGATATTTATTCCTAAACTTTGGGATAAAAATTTGTGCTTGCCAATTTTAGATCGTGAAACCTCTCTCTCTCTCTCTCTCTCTCTCTCTATCTCTGTGGTGGACAAAATTTATCTGTTGCCTGGATCTCCCAGAGGTGGCGTGGCCATTGTAACACACACCCGCGCTTCCATCCTGTAAACCGCATAGGTTCGTTCACTTGTGCGTATTTCTTTGAAGCTTTTGGCCCAACCCATTGGGTTGGCTTGTGTAATGTAGGAAACAAAAGGCCCTTTTTTTTCCTAGGATCTGATGATGGGCATGGAATGCATTCCAACGCTTGTCATTTGCAGTGTTATATGCATTGTGTCCAAGAAGAAAGAAGGAAGCCAAAACTTGAATTTTCACTGAAGAAATAAAGGCCTGTCTTAAGAGAATCTCCACTTACTTGCTCACGATTTTTTTGACAATCAATAACATAACTAATGCAAGCAAGCGTGTGCTTTTTTCGGGGACAGTTGGCCTCCTTTTGCTCCTATTTAATTCAATTCATCAAGACCCTGGATTTAGGAGAGAACACACTTTTGACTTTAACGTATCATATAATCATGTTTCTCCTGGACACTCCCACCCATACATACATACATACATAGTTAGCAGCCATTTCTCAGAGATTAAACAAAGTCTGAGCAACATGAGGAAGAACTCTCTGATTATCCCAACTGTATCACATGATATAGCTCCTGCAAAGGAGCACGTCGTCGTCTCGGGTAAGCCCTAACTTCTTCCCGCAATTCATTCTGTTTCCTGCGTTTCGGCCCTTCTTCAGGCCTGACAGCGAGCCTGTGCACATGGGCCGGCCAGGTCAACAATTTCACTCCATGCGGTATTCTTGCTGCTTGGCTAATACTGCACTGCGAATAGTAAAGGTGTGTCTTTGCCCACAACGATTCTTCGATCGGAGGTGGAATGAAACCAGAAGGGTTTACATGGACACCATGCTATGCAATAAGAAGGATCGTCGCCATGATTTAGCAGTTACCTCCGGATCTGTTATTCAAGCGCGACCACTAATGCGATGGCCAGTGCAAAACATTTATCATCAGAAATTCTTAGGAAAGGTTCGCAAATAAGTGAAGAATGGAGGCCACTGGAACCAAAGCATGCCCTCTCAATCTTATCTGGCCTCTCTCAGAAAAGAGATTTGGCGCTAGCAAGAAAAGCATATGTTCTTGTCATTGAAAGTGGGCTCAATCCGATTGGTATTTTGACCAATCATCTGATCCGCCTCTTTTCTGAGTGTGGAAGCCTGCGTGAGGCGGAGGCAATCTTCTGCAAGGCTCCAAATTTGTCTGCCTATACATGGCATGCAATAATTTCAGCACATTCCACTCGTGGAGAACCCATCAAGTCTCTTGATTTGTATAATACCATGCAACGTACAGGTATAAAACCAGACAGAGTAGTCTTTGTATGTGTCCTCAAAATATGTAGCATTCTATTGGATGTAGAGAATGGGCGATCGATACACAATGATATCATCAGAAACATTGTTGAAGCTGATGCCATTGCCCAGACTAGCTTGATCAATATGTATGTTAAATGTGGATACCTGGAAGATGCATGGAAAGTGTTTGAAGAATCTCAAACCAGAGATGTTGTTATGTGGGGAGCAATAATCTCAGGGTATAGTGAACATGAGCACCCAACTGTAGTCCTTGAGCTTTTTGAAAAGATGCTCGAAAATGGTATTCATTCAGATAGGGTGACATTCTCATGTGCTCTGAAAGCGTGTGGAAATTTAAATTGGATAGGTCAAGGAAATGTATTGTATCACTTAATCCTTAAACAACAGGATGACACAGACATTGTTGTCAATAGTAGCATAGTTGACATGTATGCTAAACATGGGAATCTGAAAGAGGCTAAGAAAGTTTTTAACTCAATGCCTTCTAGGGATGTTATATCTTGGAGTGCAATCATCAGAGGATACACTGAATTTGGGGAGGAATTTCTTGCCCTTGAAACTTATCAAAATTTTCTTCAAGAAGGGTTAAGGCCAGATGCCGTAATGTTTTTGTCTGTGATAAAGGCTTGTGGTGGATTGTCAACAGTTCATCTTGGAATGCTCGTTCATGATCAGATTATTAAAACTGGATTAGAGTCAGAGGTGGAAATTACAAATACTTTAATCAGCATGTATGCTAAATGTAGATGCCTTACATATTCAATTAGACTATTCGAAAGACTGCGAGATCATCATAATGTGATTTCATGGGATGTTATGATTGCGGGCTATGCACACAATGGCCAAGCTAATGCTTGTCTTGAATTATTTGCAAAAATGCAGGGTCAAGGTGTGATGCCTACAGGATCCACCTATTCATATGTAGTGAAAGCGTGTGTTGAGAAGGGGACTTTAGATTTAGGAAGGAAGATGCACAAATATATTGTGGCTATTGGGCTGGAGTCAGATAACACGGTCGGAAAATCCTTAGTTATTCTCTATGGGAATCTAGGGCATGTGGAAGAAGCATGTAAAATTTTTGATGGATTATTGCAGCCAGATGTTGTGTCTTGGAGTATGCTGATTGCAGGTTATGCTGAAGTTGGCCTTGGCCCATGTGCTCTTAACTGTTTTAAAAAAATGCAAGAGTGTGGTCTTGAAGCAGACAAATACACATATACATCAGTATTGAAAGGTTGTGGCAGCATGGGAGCTGTTGACATGGGTAGGCTTATCCACATTCTGATTATTCAAAGTTGTACTGAAATAGATAATGTTGTTAAAGGAACCCTGATTGATATGTATGTGAAATTTGAGAGTCTTGAAGATGCGTGCAAGGTATTTGGGGAAGGTATTAATTGTGATTTAGTCTCCTGGAATACATTGATTGAAGGCTATGTTCAGCATGAACAATCTCATCTAGCCCTTAATTTGTACAATCAAATGCAAAATCAAAATATACTTCCCGACTCTTCGACATACGTATCTGTCTTGAGAGCATGCGCTGTTATTGGGGCAAAAACTCAAGGTAAACTCATTCATTCAGACCTAGTAAAAGATGAGCTTGAGTCAGACATTGTGATTTGCAACACACTGATTGACATGTATGGCAAGTGTGCACAATTTAATGAAGCGAGGAAAATATTTGAATGCTTGCCAAATCAGAATGTTGTGTCATGGAATGCCATAATTGCAGGATATTCACAACATGGTCTCTCTAGAAATGCCTTGCAATATTTCCACGGAATGGTACAGCAAGGCTGGAAGCCAAATGCAAGCACATACACTAGCATTCTAGGAGCTTGCAACCGTGCATGTGAAGTGGAGCAGGCGCTTTGCCATTTTGTTTCTATGACTGAGGATTATGGATTAAGACCTACAGTCGAACATTTTGATTGTGTGATCGATCTGCTAGGTCGTGCAGGTCTCCTTGAGGAAGCAGACAGGCTCCTTCAATCTATACCACCTTTCCCAGACAGTTTTGCAAGGACATCATTGCTTTCTGCATGTAATGTCTATGAAAACATTGATGTTGGGAGGGATTGTTTCCAACATATTGCTAGGTTGAATCCTGCTAGTGCATCTAGCTATATGCTTATGTCAAACATATATGCTAATGCTGAAAAACAGGAGGTATGTATGTACACACTAGAGAAATGAAAGAATATTTTTGCTCTTTCAATGAATTCTTGAGGTTTGTTTTGCAGATTTAACAAATTATTGTGAATTAGAGTTTCTCTTTTGCACTGAAACCTACTGAGAACTGAGCTCACCTTGGTATAAATGTGTACAATATGATATGATATTGGCTTATGATAAAATTGTCGCAGAATGCTTTAATGGGATCAATTATATGAAATTGAAGGGCAGCTTTAATGAAGATTATTCAGTTATTTTAGGTGCTTTTGTTTTGAGTTCTTTGTGGATTTAAGTATGCCAACTTGGAGGTCACCCGTAGACACGTAAGTATATATAATAAAACAAAGTGCATGCAATTATTGCAAGTTTTTCTACTGATTGGTTGCCATTTTTAAGCCTGATTGTGTAGCATTCTGTCCTTCCTCATAAAATTTGGGTCAGGGTGAATCACAATGGGTGCATAGACCAACTGCAAGGAGCTAAAGAAACAGATGTGAAATGGGATAGGCTCGCTTTGGAGGCAGACATGGAGTGTGTGGTTAAGTAGGCTCCCAACCACAAGTTAACAAGCAAGAAGTGTCATGCATACCATATTAAGGGGAGGAGGCTTATATCGTTCACTCTATCGGGTTCTTAAGCAAAATGGTCAAGAAAATGGGAAGATCATTGCAACCTTGCCATGACTGATATGACATCAGTAATGTTGCACTTGTTTAACCCACACAACTTCACCCTCAGCACCTACAGTCCTAAAGTGTGTGGCTAAATAGGCTTCTAACCACAAGCTCTCAAGCAAGGGGTGTCAATGGTCATGCAAACCATATTAAGGGGAGGCGGCTTTTATTTTTGGCTCTTTCGGGCTCTTAAGCAAAATTATCTAAAAAATGGCCAGAACGTTGCTCCCTTGCAATGATTTATCACATCAGTAATATTGCACTTGTTTAACCCATGTGACTTCACCCTCAGCGTTTGCCAGCCCTAAAGTACCTTAACATCTCCAAAAAGGCAAATGTAGCTTATAAGACCTCTTTACACCAACCCTGTTGGTGCATGTGATTACATTAACCAATTACTCATCCATGTCGTTTTTTTCATCTTTCAACATCTTTAAAAAGGCAAATGTAGCTTATAAGATCTCTTTATACCACCCCTGCTGGTGGATGTGATGACATTACCCAACTATTCATCCATGTCATTTTTTCCATCTTTCCACATCTCTGAAAAGACAAATGTAGCTTATAATACCTCTTTATACCGGCCCTGCTGGGGCATGTGATGACTTTTACCCAACTACTCATCCATGTCGTTTTTTCCTTCTTTCAACTGAATTTCCATATTCATGAACCTTGAGGTATCTTGAGGATCCAGTGCTTATGATAGAGGATGCTGCAAATACTATTACTTTTAACTTGTCCATGAGCATCAGTTGACTAATAGGATATGAAATTAACTGGAAGACACAAATGCTAGCCTGAAGGTTAGTTTTGACGGTCACAACAATGTGGAGGAAGGGTTTGAACTTCTCTAAAACCTCATATTTATTTGTACAGAAGAAGAGATTGGATCCACAATCTTATTCTTGAACCTTTACACCAACCAGCAAGGACAAAAATCTTATCACTGAAATTTGCAACTAAAAAAACAGCGGATAAAAAAATCATTAATGAAAGCAAAACATAAATACCACAGCATTTAAGGAGAGAGATATTCATGAAGACTTTATCTGAATAATGAAATCAAAAATATTTTGAAGAAACAAGAAAGTGTTAAACAGAGAAGGCTTTGTCTCGAAAGAGGAAAATTAAGACCCTCTCTAAACAGATCCCAAAGTATATATATCCAGAAATCTCCCAACCTACACTAAAGTCTGTTTTACGTGTACAACTTCACGCTCCTGGATTTTATCTTCCTTAATCTCCTCTGATGATTCTAATGCATATTTGCTACTCTTGTTTGAGGTCTTTATGCCTCTCTTCGACCCTTACTTTTGCGTTGGCGAGGAACTGCAGCGTCTCCTTCAACACCTGCAGAATCCACTTCTTCCTTCTCCTTCCCTTTCTGTTTCTCTGATTTCTCACCGTTTACCGCATCATCATCAGCTGGAGTAACATCCTCCTTCTTGGCCTTCCCAGAAGATGCCTGCATAATATGAGAGACACATGAATTTTATATTTGTATGTTCTAAACCACACTCCTGGTGGTATAAGTCAAAAACTGCAACCAAACAAGGTTTTACCTTTTTGGATGCTTTCTTTTTCTTCCCTCCACCTAACAGAACCCTCAACACAACAATCACCAGCAAGAAAGCAGCACCTCCGAGTACGCTCAATGTCACAATGGGGTTTTCTTCAGCTTTTTCAATAGACTCCTACAAAAAGTGTGCATAATATGTATTACATACGTAGTTCATGAATCATCTATCCAATTCATGTATCACCTTATCACTCATAATCCTACATACTCTAGTGATGTTCAAATACATATAGTAACTATATACATACAATGCATGGATGCAAAATCATGACAAGGTGCAACATACCACAATTTTAATGCGATATGGTTCTAGTTGCGGGATCTCTGCAATCTTGTACAGGAACTTGAAGACAACCTCCTGGAAATTCAAATGCCATGGGAAAACAAAAGTTTAATAAACAATTGACATCCAATATAAAGCTTGCATGATGAGGACTCAAAAACGACAGCCCAATCATTCTGACATATAAAACCATGATCTCCTCACAAGTGCATTACCTGCACTTGAACAAGCAAGCCTGATTTTGAGGCTTCTTCAGCCTCCTCACTCTTCTGCTGCACCTTCTCAGCATCATATTTGACTTTCCATTGTGCTTCCCTATACTCTTTAGCCAATCCTTCATCATGTGTTACAAGAACATTGTCAAAGAGCAAACCATCCTGCATTGTCCAGATCTCAATGGCGATACCAGCAATAGCCTCAAGATTTGGCTTGTCAAGGTGGAAATACTCAGGATTAGGGATCTCCTGGGCCTTCCAGATACCTTTATAGGCAGGATTGTCGATCATTGGAGCAAACCATTTGCCCTTGTAAGCAGGGTTCTTCTTCGTTGGTCTCTTCCATTCTCCACATCCAGGACCATCCACACATCTTGGGTTGACAACCTTCGGAGCCTCCCATTCACCATCCTCATCATCATCCCAATCTTCCGGCTTTACAGCCTCTTCATCATCCACCTCTTCAGGCTCGTCATCCAGCCATCCCTCAGGCTTGGTGGCTTCAAGGTCTTCAATTTCGAATGGAGCTTCTTCATCCCAATCCTCAGGCTTGGAAGCTTCGGGATCAGGAATCTTAGCCCTCTCATCCCAGTCCTCGGGCTTCGTATCCTCGGGATCAGGAATGGTCTTAGGGGGCAAGACAGGGGGTTCAAAATCGGCGGACAATAGATCTACCGACTTCTTCTCTTGCCCATCGATAAGAATTCTCAGGGTGTTGTTGGGGTGAATGATGGCAGTGTACACGTGGGTTAACTTGTCATTGATGGGTGAGGGGGGGAACTTGAGGTGATGCTCTTTCACTTCACCTGTCTTAGGGTGCTTGTGCCTGAAAATGAAGTGGACCTTGTTGGTGGATCCACATTTGTCCGGACCAAACATGATGGAGTAAGGGGCTTCATTATCAAGCTGGTCTGCACTCCACCCTTCAGGTGGAGTTTGTAGGAACTTCAAGTAGGAGCCCCCACATTCAATACCATTCTGAAGCCTCAACTCATACTGCAGCACGACGGGTTCCTCTTTGAATTCAACAGGCTCATCGAGCAGTGTAGCTATCCCATACTTTCTCGCCTTCTCACTGGCCACCAGCCCATAATCCTCATGGCCTTCGCTCTTCTCGTGTTTCCAAACTCCTGAGAGAGAAAGAAAAATCGTATTAAAAAGGGAGGATGAATGCCCGGGTAGACAGATCCAATCGAATGATTCGCACACTCGAATCAATCAGATCTAGAGCTCAGAGAGACTAACTGAAGAACACACTACCTGTATACTCCTCCTTTTTCGACGGAAGCCAGCGACCTTCCCACGTTTCTTCGAACGATTCGTAAAAGATCTACGATGTAACACCAAAAGAGGAAGGCGAAGAGAGCATAAAGATGTCAGAATGCAAGTTAAAGAAAATCAAAACAAGACTACACAATTACAAGTATACAGATAGATAAAAGGAAAGAAGAAGAGATAAGAGCTAGAGGTGATCTGCAGGGTTTCTTACGGGGGCTGCGAAACAGGAAGAGATGGAGTTGAGCGCGAGGAGAAGCAGAAGGAGAGGAGGCCAGGATCCTGGGCGAGCCATGGCTGAGATGGTGCAGACACGGATCAAGAAGGAAACAAGCAGAGAAGTCGTTCGCTTCGTGAGAGAGAGAGAGAGAGAAGAGATCGCGCGGGTGAGCAGGAGGTGGGGGACAAGAAGAAGAAGAAGAAGAAGAAATAACACAGTAGACGGAAATTATTTCCATTTTTATTTTTATTCTTATTCTTATTTTTTTATTATTTATTTATTTATTTCGCAGTCCGCCTCCCATTCGCCCAATCGCTGTTCCCCGCCTCGCACTTCTGTCGAATCATAGCCTGCCACGTAAGCTCCATGACGTTTTCTCATGCTTTTAATGGAACTTTTGTTTTGTTTTTAAAAGAAAATTTGCTGCTATTCTATCAAACCCCCCCCCCCCCCCCCCACTTCTCTCTAATTGCGTCACATTTGAGTTTTGTTCTAGTTTTCTTTTTTCCTTTGCAAGAGATCAGCGTGTCTCCACACACACACACACCCACCCTCTCTCTCTCTCGTAGTCTTTTCCTCATCCGCATACGGCCGCGCAACCGACCGGACACATTCACACTTGAGCGGACGCATTTGCTCTTATCGCTCATGTGCGGCAATTTCTACACCTCGGAACTTCACCTCCAACAAATCAATCCAACCCCGCATTAAATCCGCGTATCCCAACAACATTGATTTGGCACGATTGCGTTCCTCGCTACCCCGTTCTTTTCTTCCTTCCTTCTCTCCCTCTTTCGTACATCGTGAATCGTGATGTATCGCTTTCAACCAACCCATGGGTTTCTCACACCATGAACGTGGTAGTCAATTGTTATGCTCCCATTCACGTCACGCTTATCTGTGAGTTTCTAATGGTTTATTTTATTTTATGCGCATGTGTGCGCCACACTGTCCAGTGTCAGATCTCACCATGATTCATCTTGAGGAAAAAAAACTTACAAGAAGTAAGGGGGGAGATTCAAGCGCACATGCTTATGGCCAATGCTCACACTTTTACACGTATAATAACCAAACCAAATCCCGTCTCGAAGCTATCTTCTTCATCCTTTTGGGTGAAAACACACAATTATATTAATGTGTGTGTGTGTGTGTGTGTGTGTGAAAAACACTACAAATGGTACCACAATGGTGTATGGTCAGTGGTCACCACTGCGCGAGTAGTGGAACATGTTGAATAGACAAGCCAAACACACCATCGAGGAAAGGATTCTCCAATAAAGAAAATTGTCATGTTAACACTCCCCTCAACTTTCGTAGATATGTTTTTTTATTCCATGCCCGCCAACAATACAAAAGCATTGCGCATATCCCAATTATTATACAATCCCCAACATCTCAAAAATAGGAAAACGATCTCCATCTCTAATTTTGGGTTGCCTTGTGTGAATTGTGCAAACATCCATTATCTTGGCTTCAAAAAACCTGTGACAAAACTCACCAAATTTGAGAAATGTAAATCCAAATCAGACCAGCAATCAAACATTATATGAAACAACAAGTATTGTCTTCCACTTGGACAGTGCAAAAGAAACAATTGTTCATTGTTAATCCACATCGGTTTAGAGCTAATCCCAAAGGAAAACCCCTTGGTCAATACTCTCCAAATGAAGACCTTCGTTACAAGTGACAATTTAGAATGCCAACTACGCTTTAAGATCTACCACCATCCATAATCAGAGCTACGTACTTCCCATTTTTGTTCAATCTTAGACGGTAACCATTGAAGGGACTCAACAGAGCAATAATACAAGAGATTGGTAGTCACTTGTAAAAACGACGTTCACAATTATGTATGACATTTATGCCTTTCGCACATCTTTTTTAAAAGAAGCTAAAACTTAAATGTGAAGTCCCATACATGGCAACTCAAATCACTAAAATCCTCTCAACTTTTGTTAGCATAAACAAGTTCACACAATATTATTGCCCCTTAAACTTGGAAGCTTTATTTACACTAAGATAGGCCATGATACCAAAACAACTTTACAAAAAAGACATAACCAACATGCTTAGACTTTAAGTTAAGAGCTATCTGAGCCAAATTTCAACAAATTCAATACCGTACACCAATTCAACTCCATGATATACGATAGTGGAGATAAGTGCCTATTATATCTTCTTTACAAGCCCTAGTTGACATTGAAATGATAATGACAATAATATCTTACGTCACCTAGCTACACAAAGGCCTACACCTGTTGTCACTAAATCACACTAATGACTAGCCACCAACCTTGACAATGTTGAAGTAACTTTCGTATGATCAAAATTGTGCGGTTTGCATCATGCTTCCCAACACATCACTGGATATATGTATTTTTGGTCAAGGTTGGTGCGAAGAAAGGTTATGCATGATTCCTCATGGTGCAATTATTCTACTTCTTCCCTTGGAAATCATTTAAATCTCTTATACTTGTCTAGAGACACAGGAAGCCCATTTCTCAAAGTCACATCCAACCACTACTCCCATCCTCTCCACATGTATCTCCCACTACACATATACCATCCCTACCTTCTCCCACTGACCCCTAGCACCTCTCATTCCACATTGCCTATCACCCAAAACCTATTGCTTGTGTCAATCTTTAGTTAGTTCGAACCAAAAGTGACCACTTGGAGTGTTGCAATAGCTTTCACAATAGCATAAATGTTGTACATGAATCTAGTTCCTTGTATATTGTCGTTCCCTCCACATAAGTTCCATATAGATACCACAAGACACAAGGCAACACAACCACTACTTTCTCAACCATGTTCTCCATCATACATTTGTTATCCCTCCACCACGACTAGCAAAATCATGGACACCCATGGACACCCACCATTATAAATATCGACTACACCACAAGTAGGCCCAATGTCCATTTAGGTGACCAATAACTTATGTATTGTCTATTTATTGTATGTATTGAAAATTGTTTTCCTTATCACATTTTTGGCCTATGGCCTCTTTCCATGACCATTTTTGCTTCGCTCTTCCTTTTTTTCCCCTTCTTTTCCTTCACTCTCCTCCTTAACTCTCATGTTTTTCTCACAATAATTTTCCATCTCCTACTCAACATTGTTGTTGAGAGATCAAGCTCAACTTAGTTTACTTAGTTAGTCAACAATGTAACTTCGTAGTAACCTAGATAGAATCTAGTTAGAAGTGTCGACTATAACGCCTTAAATAAGACCTTGTACTTAAGTGGGATATTCTAGATCCTCCACTCCCAAGTACATTTAATATAGGACTTACACCTTAGTACCTATATTCTACTCACACATGTGCACCTTTGCACATGAGATGTATATATGCCTCATTGTGGGTATTTTTGTATTTGATGACGATGATGCTAATTTAATATAGAGTTAATCATCCCCCATATTGTGTTGCTCATAAGTGTATTTCTCTCTCTCTTCCTCTCACACACATACACATACACACACATATCACATAATATTTCACTTAGCTTAATCACATAATTAGGTATTAATTAATCCATACTTAATTACCTAATTCTTAACATGGTATCAGAGTGTGTGGTTTAGTACAACGATTTGATCCATTATGGATGACAATCTTGGCGAGAGAAAACCCTCATTCATTCTTCGACCTCCAATCAATGTTATTGGTCGAAGAGAACCACGTCCGAACGAAAACGAAGATGTCGAAAGGACAAATGTTCTTCTCAAGTTCAAACGGTGGCCGAGGACGAGGTCATAGCCATAGAAGAGGCCAATTCGGCCCATCACACGAAGGGAACTCAAACCTTCATGGAAGCCATCGAGGAACCTTTGGAAGAAGGGGGAGCTTCCATGCCGAACAAGGTCGGAAAATGAGGCCCACAACTTGCAACTATTGCAGAAAAATCGGCCACCATGAGGAGGAGTGCCGAAAAAGAAGAAACGAGTCGGCTTCGACAAGTCAACAACTCACGAATTACGCCACCAACTCCGAATATGAGGACTATGATAGACTATTTGTAACGAGGCATAGAGGAAACTCTATGTCGGCCTCCGACTTCGCAAACACCTCCAACTCGAAAGATTTGTGGTTCGTTGATGTTGGCGCCTCACATCACATGATATCCCACAAAGAGTGGTTCAATGACTTGCGTACACCGGATCGACCCGACTACATAGAGACAAGAGACAACACCACACATCCCATTCGACACATCGGCAATGTCCCATTCGGGAAAGAAGGCAAACAAACTTGCATCAAGAATGTCTTGCACGTGCCCACAATAATGAAGAATTTGGTCTCCGTCGGCCAAATCGTGGAGCAAGGCATGCAAGTCCGCTTCAACAACAAAGGTTGTTTCATTGAGAAAGATGGCCGACTCATAGCCAAGGGACGGAGAGACGGTTGAATGTTCATCCTCAATTCGAACGAGGTGAAATCGACCATGTATGCCAAAGGTCTCAAAATCGAGACAAGCATCGAGTTGTGGCACAAAAGAATCGGCCTCATAAACCTCCAACGGCTTCAAGCAATGCAATCAAAGGGAGTCGTCATCGGACTTCCGGCATTCGAGTCGAAACGAGTCGACCGAGTATGTGAAGCATGCCAACTCGGCAAACAACATCGACTCCCATTCCCGAAGGAGAGCTCTGCGACCAAAGGCCTCCTTGACATCATACACTCGAATGTATGGGGACCAGCTCAAACATTGACGATCAGCGGATGCCGATTCTACGTCACCTTCATCGATGACTACTTGCGCTACGCGTGGATCTTCCTGATGAAGAAGAAGAGCAAAGTGTTCTCCCACTTCCAAAAACTCAAGGGCCAAGTCGAAAAAGAAATCGGTCGGCACATTCGATGCCTACGATCGGATGGAGGCAAGGAGTACTTCTCCAATGAATCTCACGGTGTTCGGAAGCATTGCGAATGTACGCATCCCAAACAAACAATGACAGAAGCCTGATGCGAAGTCGGAGGAATGTATCTTCATAGGATACTCGCCCGAGAAGAAGGCATACAAGTGCTACAAGTTCTACCCGAGCGGTTCGGGTAAGTCGAGACGTAGTCTTCGACAAGTTTGCATCTTGGTACGCACCAGAGACAACTTCGACTCCGACTCCGCTTGACCCGGAATCTGCCGAACAAGAGGTAGAAGATGGAGATCGCTTTGAACACATATTCGAAGAAAGTCCGATTACGACAAGGCTTACTGGGCCACAAGAGCCCCCGTGCGACCCAAGCATGTCACGACCAAGTACGACCTTGGACAAAGGCAATGGAAAGATGCCCGAATATGAAGTCGGTCATCCCGACGACAATGATTTGGATGTGTCGGCTCCCTCATTAGACTGTGAGTTTGGTGTACCCATCATGCGGACACCCGGAGTAAAGAAGACGCTCACATCGGCGAGCGAAAAACTTCGACGCTCTTCTAAAGAGAAGAACCCCGTCACTCGGCTCGGCTACAATGAGTACATGGCCCATCATTGTGCCTTCGCGATGAAGGCGACAACCGAACAAGAGCTCGAGAGCTCTATAGAAGTGGCTTGTAACCCATGATGGGTGGAAGTAGTCGACATTCGCTCACACACTTCAAGCTTTCATCATCAGCTTGAGGGGGAGGAACCGAGATTGCCACAACGAAGAAAGCCGAAGGCCAGATGGAAGCACACGAAGCCGACGAAAGCCAAAGCAGATGTCGGACGCCTCGCACTTGAGCTTGAGGGGGTGGGGTGTGTTGAGAGATCAAGCTCAACTTAGTTTAGTTAGTTAGTCAACCATATAACTTTGTAGTTACCTAGATAGAATCTAGTTAGAAGTGTTGACTATAATGTCTTAAATAAGACCTTGTACTTAAGTGGGATATTCTAGATCCTCCACTCCCAAGTACATTTAATATAGGACTTACACCTTAGTACCTATATTCTACTCACACATGTACACATTTGCACATGAGATGTATATATACCTCATTGTGGGTATTTTTGTATTTGATGATGATGATGCTAATTTAATATAGAGTTAATCATCCCCCATCTTGTGTTACTCATAAGTGTACTTCTCTCTCTCTTCCTCTCACACACATACACACACATATCACATAATCTTTCGCTTAGCTTAATTACATAATTAGGTATTAATTAATCCATACTTAATTACCTAATTCTTAACAATTCTATATTGGCTTTTTGACACCACTCTCTACACCCATTCCCAACATCACAACTCTCATCCACCATTGCTCTAGGTTTCTCTCTACTACTCTCGGTCACTCTTTTCTCAACATTTATTATTATTCAACACTTAGAGATGACCCCTTGATGAGTCATCATTATAGAGGTAAAGTTATGAACCTATCAAATAAGTCATTGCTCTCGAGACAATGGGGCGATCATTCAAACATGAATCCTTGCTATAAGAAATACTAACAAGTCTTTGATACCAAGAGGCAACTCTATATTGATGAGACATCATTACAAGCAAATGCGATGAATGGTCAATAAGGAGTTCTCACTCTGTCTCCTCTATGCTACTCTCTCGCTACACTTAAAAAGATGAAGCACCCTACCAAGGTAGTCTATTGCACATTCTAAATCAATACTTGGTTACACTATGACACATCATGGACAACAACCAAAAATGCTTACTTTGAGTATGAAACAAATATTTTTGTTCTCATTAATGACAAATGTGGAACTTGCATCATGCCAACATGCATTCAACCTCTACCATGGTGATCTCTTTTTCCTTGTATTGCTTGTTTAGTCTTGCTTGTGTTGGACTTTTGTGATTGAGATGATGACCTCATTTGATTGTTTTGTTGTTTGTGTTTGCAATCAATATACCTTATGCTTTTATTGCCTCGAAATCCATGGGACTAATGTTTGTGAGTTGTATATTATTACATATCACTAACGATGGGAAAAAAAGAATAAGAGATTTTAGGTGCTTAAGCACACTAACCCTTGATTGAATGACACGAGGCAAACATAAAATACCATCAGTGTCTCATACCACTGAATAATACCTTATTTTGTACCTTGAATACTGAATAATGGATCTGAAGAAGAGAGCTTCGCTTCACCAATAGAGACTTGGAAATGTCTCAAGACATTGTAACGAAGGGTGTAGCTAGTTCCCTTTATATAGCTTCATATTTAAGGCTTCGAGACTACTCCACGTGTCTTAGGTCCATATGGGTTTACCCAAGACCTTAGGATAACCATGTTCTGATTGTCCTATCTTTAACTCATTAAAATTAGTTCTAGAATTGGTCCATAAGGTTATGCCTTAAGATAATCGCGTTCCTATTGTCCTATCTTTAACCCATTAAATTTTATTTTTTTTCAAAAGAAAGTATACTTCCATTAGTATTTAGAAAAGTCATAACAACATACAAAAATTTCCCCAAAACATCTTTATAAGATGCTGGTTGAAAAAACAAAAGTTTTGACTCCAACATAGAGTAAAGTAAACAATCAATTTGAAAATTGTTCTATAAAAAGCTTCCACAAAGGTCTACCAAACGAGGTAAAATGCAATCTATAACCTTTTGTTATGCAATCAAGAACCTTCAATCTCCATAACATGTTGCAGGCTGTAAATAACCATCTTCTTTCACCCATTCCGGGTGATCAAGAGTCCTCAAGGGATGTTCCATTCAAGGTCCCAATACCCTCTGTTTTTCTCTTTGTTTGATGCCTCGAGAAGATTGTCAAGGCCTCCATACTGAATGCAAACTATATGTCCCCCTGGTTTAAAGATTGTGGCTTGCATACTTCCATTGTCCAGTGTTATAAGCGTGTGAAGCCTTTTTAACCCACATAATTGTTTGATAAGTTGGCACTGTCCATAAACATTCTGTATTAAAACAAACAATTAATCTAAAGTTTTCCTCACCCACTCTCTATAGTATGCTTCGATGACACCACCATCTTCACTCATCCTCATAACAAGAAAAATGTTTCATACAGTCCACTTCAGCCATCTCGGCCATTAGCATGTTGCAGCATCTTGCCAAAGTCCACTAAAATCCTACATAATCAACAAAACTCAATATAAAAATTTCCTCACCCACTCATGCTATTCAACTTCGACCCCACCACCATCTTCACTCATCCTTATCTCATAAAAATTCTTCCTTCAGTCCACATTAGCCAACTCGTCGACTAGCATCTTGCCAATGTCCACACAAAACCTGTATTAACAACTCATTAAAATTAGCTCTAGAATTGGTCCATAAGGTTATGCCTATAACAAATACCCAACAATGAGAGGGCCCTCGATATTGCATGTTACAATGACTATAATGGAATCTTGTCCCTTTACCAATTTCAATTTGAATTTCATTCAGAAACAATCCTAATCTTGAATATGCATTATTAGTTACAAGATCCCTCGTTACCAATTGGGTGGGCTATTTTAAGAATTTACATGGCTCAAGTTGAAGGAGCAATGGTGGCATTGTGCAATGATTAGGTAGTGCCATTCCCATTTTGTAGTGGATGTCTAAGACATGGATTTCGCGACCGTAGTGATTTCTAATGGACAAAGTGGGGATGGTGAAAGCTTGTTGGTGGTGGTTTGCTAGATGGATTGATTTGGAATTTAGTTTGAGATTGTACTCTCTTAAGAAAGAGGGGAGAAGGGTTCTTAAAAAGAGGAAGAGGTGGGTTTAGATAGATAGATAGATAGCCTTGCAAAAGAAGATAGAAGCCTTTGGTGAGTTGGGGTAGGAGGGGCTGAAAGAACAAGACTGGTGCCCCATTGGTGGTGGTGTTTGGTAGTGCAACAATAAAATTGGAGCTACCATCAATGTAAATGCATAATGCAACCATGTGGAGGCACAACTGGAGGAGGTGGCGATTCATCTACTGCTAAGGTAGTCATCTGTCCGTAGGAGATACGAGATCAGCTGGGCTTATCTATGGGGGCAGCGGCCATGGTGTTTCTACTTGCCTATGCAATCAGCCAAACCATGTTCAATAGTGGCCCCACACCATTGGTTAAGGCATGGGGGGCATGTAGCAGCCAAGAACAAACTACTCCCGATAAGGTAGGCCGCGTGCAGCCGCAGTGGCCGTCCGGTGGCACCAAGTGCATGGAGCTGCATGAGCACCACGAACACATGACATCGGCAGCATCAGTGGGCGACACTACACTGACATGGACTTACACACCTGCCACAAACACTGTCTCGATCGCCTACACTGACACGGCCCTCGGCGCCAGTGGATGGGTGGGCTGGGGCATCAACCTTCATGGAACCACCATGCTTAACGCCGATGTCCTCATAGGTTTCCAGAAGCCCCCACCCGCCATCGCTACTCCACAGCTGCTACGTTACAAGCTCACCTCCGCACTTTATGGTGGTGGTGCTTCTTCTTCTTCATCCTTCACACCAGTGGCCTCCTTCGACGATGGCCTCAGCGTCCTGCAGAACATGACGCTACTCATCCAAACCACCCCTAATTCCAGCGCAGGAGCCGTTCGTTTCACCATTCTCGCTACCCTGCTCCTCCCGCCGGGCGTCTCCTCCATCAACACCATCTACAATCGTGGGCCTTCTGTGTCGCCGCCGAATGTACCTCTGCCGCACGGTGCTGGCCAACGAAATGGCATGAAGACAATCCATCTCTTGACTGGCGCCGTCTCTAGCCCAGGAGGAGGAGGAGGCGATTCCAGTGGCCGCTTCCTGCTCAAGTGCGTGCACGGCGTTCTTGCTCTGCTCTCGTGGGGGCTTCTCCTCCTCTTGGGTGCCATGACGGCCCGTTACATGAAGCGAGTGGCGGGTGCCGACCCTGCCTGGTTCTATGCTCATGTGTGTCTGCAGATGCTGGGCTATTCGGTGGGCACCATCGCCTGGGCGCTGGGACTGCGATTGGGTGCCCTGAGCCCTGGCATCGTCTATCACTCCCATCGCAACCTGGGCATCGCCATTTTCGTGATGGCCACTCTTCAGGTCACGGCGCTCTTCGCCCGCCCGCAGAAGCAGCTCCCGGACCACCGACGCCGCCGGCTGATGTGGGAGGTCTTCCACCACACCAACGGCTACACGGTTCTCCTCATCGCAATCATCAACGTTTTCAAAGGCTTCCGCATACTCGCCGCGCCGGCGAGGTACAGCGGCATCTACATCGCCTTCCTGGTGGCGGTGGCCTGCGCCTGCGTAGGGTTGGAAGCGCGATCTTCCGCCGATCTAGTGCGGGCGCGATGGGGGGGTCACAAGTCACGGCGCCAGGGGCCGCCGCCGCCGCCGGGCGGCGCAGGTGTGGATCGAGACATGCCTCCTCCTCCTTCTGCCTAGTCGTGGCCCGTGGGTCGTGAGCTGGCGACGATCTGTATGTGCGCCGGCAGGGACACAGACAACCAGACAGACAGGAGGACCAGAAGGGTTTGAAGGGGCCAAAGGCTCGCACGGCCCGAACCGGGAAAATGTAGGTCCGGACTCCCGAGCCTACAAAGCTACAAATATGCTTGCCCGTGTGTACTTCAACTCTTTTAGCACTTGTACTTAAATAAGCACCGGGAAGATTGGGGAAGCTAAAAAGGCTTGTCAGGTCACAAGGATGTTCTTGGAACGCATCCGAATTCGGCATACGGAACAGATATTATTTGCCTTTCTGCCCCATCGCATCGAAAAGCTTTGCGATTCGTTCCATCTCTTATTTGTTCTAGTGAAACACAACTTTCATCATCTTCGGTCTACGAGCCAAGAATTGCTTCCCTCAAAATGTTCGAAAGTCATCTGGTTATTCTTCTCCGTGTTATGCCAATGGTCATGGATGTTATAAAGCAAATGTATCTTGTAATGTTATCCCATACTAATCACTTCACTTCAATGTTATGCTAAAAGAAGCATTCTCAAGTTGGTCCCTAAATAGTAAAGAACATTCTAAGGTTGGTTTTGAGACTCGCTAGCTTAATAAGACCTTGCTATTAATGATAAAATGTTGGATAATATAATATTGAGATGTGAACCAAACTCTACTTCACGACTCACGAGTGCTTGCTGGTCTTAAAGAAAACTCTACTTCGCTCTTTCTTTTTGGGTAAACCAAAGCATTTAAAACAACTAGACATGGTTTATTTATCTGATTTTCTTCCATTATATAAAATGTTTAAGCAATTATATGGCAAGTTTATCCCCTTTTTCTCTCTTTCTAGAGTGAGATGAGGCCATTTGGGGAAAGTATGGAATTATTAAGAAAGAAAGAAAACTCTTGTATTTGGAAGGTTTTCCCTTTTCTTTAATGTCCAAGTAAGCCAAACATCCTCATTTACCTTGAGTGGCATGCCACATTCTGAAACACACATACGCTAGGATATCCAATTATCTATTATCATGAAGGCGGAAATGAAGCTATTGGGGCCAACTATGGGTGATGAAAATGAAGGTAACAAGGTCTAAGGTCATTCGACCTTTGACAAAAATGATGCAATAGGGTAGTGAGGCCAAACATGCACAAGCAACAATGATTGCAATGTCATCAACATCTATATAGGTCCTATATCACTCTATCATCAACGTTGCTCTTAAACCATGTAATATATCTTCCTCTTAAACCATGTAATATGTGAAGACGATTAAAAAATCCTAGCATGTGCCATTTTTTATTCGAATTTAGTTGAGACTGCTAAACAGAGGTAATAGGCAATAGGCAAAGTGTAAACGATTGGAGTTCCATGTCATATCGGACAAAGGAATATTTACATATGGTGGTTTCTAATAAGGTGGAGTGGTTCTATTCTACACTGAAGTATTTATTTAAGCCAACAATTAGAGCATATAAAAAGGGCTCATTACCAAAAGTTACATCTTTTATGTATAGCCTTAGGGCGTTTCTTAATACCACTTTTGGTATCTTTTTCAGAAAAAAAAAAGGTTTTAAAAAATCTCATGTCATGGGCATTGCAATCCATAGTACGTAAAATTCGTGTTCGTCTAGTATAACATTCGTTTTCCTACGTTGGAAAACGAATGCGAATGTTATCCAAACATTCTTGTGTTTTTTTTTTGTTTTCCCCCCATTGTTTTAATGTTTTTTTTTTTCATTTTTAGGCTTATCTACCTCATAATAAATAGTTAATCCAAAAGAATGGTATTTATCATTCTTTGAGGGTATTTTTCTTTCGCGAATGATTGAATCATTCGCGAATGCGAATGCACGTATGGTGCGTATGGTTCATACTATGTTGTAATCTATTTTTCGTTTTCCAAGCAAAGCATAATATATACATGAGTCATGACCCATGTTAAAAGTTTTTCAAAATCTAAACAAAACTACATAGCAAAATGGTTATCCCAACATTATGGTTAAAGTTTATACCAATTTGCATTACGGATGTGCTAAAATATGTCCATGTCAAATGCATATAATTGTAGGAAGACTTCCTACAATACATGACCCTAGGTTCGTTGACTGGCATCACACAATCTCATGAATCACTAACAATATTCTTCATGTTAAAATCGTTATTGGCATCTTTGGTGGGCGATGCAAATGAAGAGTGGGTATCAATCCACCTTCAACTGTACAATAAATAACCTAGTTTCCTTAAACAAACTTAAATAGTTTTTAGCCATAATCTTGAACACAAACCTTTAATGTAGGAACATGCTAATAGACTTAATGTTAATCAACTCTCAAATCAAGTGTACATAGACAACATCAAGAAACCACAAAAGAGAGGTTATCAACCAAGTCCTTGCCTTCCTCAAACTTCCCAAGCAAAGAGAGATTATGGATTGAGATGGGCTAGTGGGAAAGGTTAATGCTTTATGAGATTACGGAGTTCTTGGTTAAGTAGAGAGAGAGAGAGAGAGAGAGAGAGAGAGAGAGAGAAGAAGAAGAAGAAGAAAAAGAAGAAGATATATTGTTTTTGTTCTTATGGTCTCTATCTACGACAAAGTTTTGCACTGAGACAACCGTTGGAAAGCTCTTGATCATAGCTTCAGAACAATATATAGCTTCATAAACAATGTTGGTGGTTTGTAATGGTGGCGGCAATAGAAACAAAGAACCATGCGTTGTCAGCTTACACGTTGTCACGTTACTACGCGCGTGCGTGGAGAAACGAGGCGGGACCACCGGGGTCTTGAACCGAAGAGCAGGTGATAGGAGGGGAAAGAGAAAGAGAGAGACGACCGGTTACGTATGAGCAAAGAAACACAGGGACACGGCCCGTCAATGCAGAAAACACGAATGGACACAGAGACAAAGAGACACGAAAGTTTGTATATTAACGAATAACAAATACACAACAGAGCACGTGAGCGGTTACAACCGAACAGGTCGATGAACAGATGCCGATGCCTGTTCGTCTGCACACGAAAGGGGAAAAGGATGGAGGTGCTGCCGGAAGCACACGGGCGTTCCTCGAAGCAGCGTGAGCCTCCCGAAAACCTGCAGAGAAGAGCGATGGAGAACAAACAGAGGAGAAGCGTTCGATTACGGTCCGACAGCACTTCGTCCTCCTCAATGCGCGATCCCCTCCTCCCCGCGTCTCCCTTTCTTTTATAGCTTCAAGAAGGGAGCCGTCTCCCTCATTTACTTCCTACCTACCAAATCTAACTACCCAGATATACCTATGTACCTAATCCCCTATTATATACATTAAATGGCGCGCACGCGTGAAGAGCCGATTCATGCGCGCTATGCACCGATTGCGCTAAGGAACGGTTTTCTTCACGACATCCGCCCCCACCTAACCGCGCATCCACCGGTATGCGCCAAAATTGCGCTCTGGTTGGAGAAAACCGGTCCGAGTTCCGGTTCTTCGTCCATCGGTTCGTCCTCCGTTCCGGACTGTTCGTCGTCGCTGTCCAGGCCTCTTAGATCCGGTTCGCCGTCATGGCGCTTCTTGAACGCTTTGATCTGCTTCCTTCCTACCAGTATCGCCATCCTCGTACCGTCGAGTTCCGCCAGGTGATACATCCTGTTGTCGTTGGCGCTCGTTACCACGTAAGGCCCGAACCACCGCTTTGCAAACTTCCGTGTTGCTCGGTGCTGGTTGTCGAGGCTGCTGTCGTAGACTAGCACCCAGTTCTTTGGTCGGAGCCGGTGCGTTCGGTCGAACCAGGCTTTGTTCCTCATCCTCGCCATCTGAAGTCTCTCTGCCGCTCGTTCCACGTCCTCTGGCCTCCGCTCGAGCTGCCGGATACGCGCCGTTAGCAGTTCATCCCGACTCATCTCGTCTCTCCAGTCCACTGTCGCCCAAGAGGAGATTGTCCGTTCCATCGGCATGATTGGCTTCTGTCCGAACATGAGCTCTAACGGCATGAACCCGGTTACCGAACTGTGCGTTGTCCGGTCCGCCCACAAGGCATAAGGTAACAGTCGTGGCCAATTCCCGACCTGGCCTCCGCATGCTCGGACTAGCGCTTTGACAATCGGTCCGTGTCCGCGCTCCACCTTCCCCTTCGCCTCTGGATTGTACGCTGTGGTGAGCGAGAGCTTGACCCCTAACCGGTCGAACAACTCCTCGGCCTCTTCGGCGTCCAACTCCCCGCGGTCAGCCACGATCTTCCCGACGCACCCGTACCGGCATATCACGTCCTCGATCAGGAACCGACACACGACCGCGGTCGTTTTGTTCTGCAGGGCTCGGCCTTCCACCTGGTTCGTCAGGTCCTCTCGGGCCAGCACCAGATATCGCATCTGCCCTACGCCCATCGACATCGTCACCAAATCTACCATCCATTTGAAGTGGATGGCTGGAGGGTATGTAGGGTCAAGCTCGTCCCTATGTCGGACTATGGAGTGTATCTGACAGCTCTCACAAGTTGTCACGAACCGATGCACATCCCAGTACAATCCTGGCCACTAGTACTTCCCCTTCAGTTTCTCGAACGTGGCCCACGTCCCACGGTGTCCAGCCCAGGGCCTGTCGTGGTAGGCCTCCAACAACTCCTTCTGTTCCTCCTCCATCGCCACAACTCGGAGTGGGATGCCATTTCTCTTCTTCGGGTGCTTCCATAAGTATCCGTCCCGGAGAAAGAATCGGTATGCTTTCTTCCGGATCCGGTTGGCCTCGCTCTTTGTCCATGACGCGTCCGGTGTCATCGTCCTCAAGAATCTCCCAATCTGCAGCCACTCCCCGTTGTACTTGCTCTCGTCGAAATCGTTAAGCGCCGGAGTGCTCCCTCCCTCGGTTGTTACGTAACCCGCCTCGAAGAAGTCCACGCCGACTTCCTCGTCCTCCGAAACCATGCTGCCCTTGTCGTCGAATCGCGCCCTCGAAAGCATGTCGGTCATGGCATTGTCTTTCCCGGAAATGTGTCGTATTTCCGGATCCAGGGACTTGATGTATGCTATCCACTTGAGCATTGCCAGGTCCGGGGTTGCGCATCCGGAAACCATGCTGAGAATCGGCAGGCAGTCCGTCTCGATAATCACCTCTGCCTCGATCAGATAGTCTTTATCGGCCTTCACTGCCGAAACGATACCCCAGAGTTCGCGTTTAACCTGGGCGTATCCTCGCTGTCGCTCGTTGAGGACCTTCGCGCCAAACCGGATTGGGAACCAAATGTCGTCCTCATCTTCTTGGTTGACGACCCATCCGATCCCGGTCGGACTTGTATCTACCGTTATGTAGATGGGAGTACCTTTCTCGTAGACAGCCTTCCGGAGTGCCGGAGCTGCAGCAAGAGCCTCCTTCATCTTTCGGACCGACTCCGTATGCTCGTCCCGCCACTCGAATTTTCGCCCCTTTTTTAGCAACCCGTATAGCGGTTCGGCAACGTGGGCGTAATGCGGGATCCATATGTGGTAGAACGCACATGCTCCCAAGAACCTCCGTACTTCCGTGATCGAGTTACAGTCGGGCTTCATCGCGGAGATCGCTTCCACCTTAGCCAGAGACGGTTTCCGGCCATATGGTCCACATAGATGTCCGACGACCATGATCTCCGATTGCCCAAAGGCCAATTTCTCCCTGGAGAAGGTGAGCCTCGCGTCCTCTAGCCTCTGCAACACCCTCTCGCAGTCGTCAATGTGTGTCGCCACGAATTTCCGGCATCCGTCCGGTCCGATCGTTTCGTCCTTGTCCTCCACTGGACATCCCTTGATTGGGATATTGTCCAAGAATGGCATGGTGACGTCCGGGATACAATCCCTCAGCACGTTGTTCATCGCATTCACCATGTGGGCCACCGAGTTCGTCCCTCCTTGTGGCAGGGTACACATCCGGACTAGGCCGAGAGGAGTCCGCATCGTCGTAATGTCTCTGCTCTCTACGGCTAGTTGGAACTGATCGTACCCCGAGTATAGAGATCGACCTTCCGGCGAAGGCCTCCGCGAACTCGTCTATCATTGGTCTGATTCCTGCGTTCCGAATGGTCACTCTGTTGACCGGTTGCAGGTCTTGAATGAAGCGCAACGTCCCGTTCTTCTTCGGTACGGTAAACCACCGGTTCGAGTACGGGGCACTCGACGGTTCGAGGATGCCCATATCGATTTTCTGCCTCAACAGCTCCATCAGCTCCGGGATGTGAGCTCGCGGTACCGGAATTGGTTTGAGATTCCACGGCACATGCGGTACCGTGAATATCACCATCGGCTTCACGACTGTCGGGTCTACGCACCCGATCTCTTCCGGTGAGAATGCGAAGGCTTTCCCGTGCCTTCCGAGCATTCTTCGAAACCGGTCTTCTTCCGCCGGCAGTAGGAAACCGCCCCCACCGATTTTGAGCTCCCGTAGCGTTTTGTCGGTGAAGGTGTGTCCTATGCAGGCCGGATGTCGTAAACTGGGGTCCGATGCGACCCCCTTGATTCGCAACTCACTGCCCTCCGGTAAGGGTGCCGCGACTGGCCTTACCTTCCGGTCCACAGTCTTGTACTTCGTGTTAACCCGGGCCGTCCGATTCGACTCGAGCCCCCAACTGAAGTCCGCGATGACTTCGTACATTTCTTCTGAACAAACCAGTATCGTCCGGTCCTCTTTAAGGCCTTCTCCGACCACCTCTCGCAGTATTCCCAAGGTATCGTCGAAGGAGACCGCCTCCACGGCTCCGTTGATCTCCTCGCTCGGCCCGAGAACTCCGCACGCCCGAAGTCGCTCTTCCGTCCTTGTCTTTTCTCGGCCAACGACGCCGACTATCGTACACCTTCCGTTGTCAGAAAAACAAAACTTCCTACTTATGGTACAAGGTTTCTTCGGTTTCGCCTCTATCGTACATTTGTGGGGTTTTCCCGGAGTGTCCGGATTGTCGCGACCCCACGCCTTGACAACCCTCTCTAAAACTCCTCTCGATTCTCGCCACCGAGGGACTCGCGGTTTCGCTCGTGGTTCGGTCGCACCGTCAGGAACTGGACCGAATGACGCCCGTCCTGACTCTTGACCCTCGCGTAAGCCGACCCGTTGTCCAACACCTTGGTCTCCATTCGCGCTGCCGTAATGTACAGTTCTCCCAGTATGATCGGGTGCGAGGACGTTTCCTGCACAAAGAAGTGCGGGTCTATCTCGACGTCGCCGATCTTGACTCGCACGTTTGGGCAAGCCCCGTGTAGTTCCTCGGTGGCGCGCGTCGCCGCCCGTATCTTCCACCTGTGCTTAGTGTTGATCGGCCATTTCTCCTTCTTGTAGAAGTCCATGGACATCAGGTTTATTTCCGAACCGTGGTCCACCAGCGCCACCACCTGTTCCTGAACATCTCCGATCTTCACCAGGGTTTCCGTGGTCGCTCGGGCCCAGTGTGGCCTCGAATAGTGGCTCTCCGCCCACTCGTCTTCTAGTGCCATGTCCTCTATGTGCGTTGCCGCACCTTCACCGGCCTTTCCAGCTCTGTCTCCGTCGACAGCCTCTTCCTCTTCACCAAGTCCACGATGGAGTCGCAGAACTCCTTCTTGGCGATTCCGAGCACCTCCCGCAACGACAGTTCCACTTTGCTATCGAGGATTCGTTCTTCCAGGACCTTTCATAGGTCCGTGGTCCTTTCGATCTCCGTGCCCAAACGGTATCCGCCCTTCTTGTGGTTATCCCGGGCACTGGACTCATCGGCCTCGTTCCGTTTCGGCCCGAATCGGGTTTCGTATCTCTGTGAGGGTTCGGCCCCTCCGGTTTTACCTACTCGTTTGTCTTCAACCAGAGCCTCGTAGTTCTGGCAAGCTGCTTCGACAAAACTCGTCTTTTCTTCGACCGGGTCACTCCACCCGGTTACCTCCTGGACTCGCTTTTCCGCGCAGTCCACCTTGTCTCTATTTAGTCGGGCACCGACGAGGCCTTCCAGCACCGTCGGCCAGAACCCGGCTTTGCTCTCCTTCCAGGCCTCGCTCTTCCTCCGACCCGAATACCGGCTGACGCTGAGTAGTGGACGGTCTCCGCGTGCCGGGCCACCGCCTCTTCCATCAGCCTTTTCATTCCTCCTCGCCCGTTGTTTCAGTTCTGGGCCCTCCGGGTATCGCTGGCATGCACTCGACCTTCCCAAAGGTACACTACCCGGCTTCTCTAAGCCTCCGCAAAGTCCCCGC
Source organism: Azolla caroliniana (assembly GCF_043228905.1). Classification (NCBI taxonomy): domain Eukaryota; kingdom Viridiplantae; phylum Streptophyta; class Polypodiopsida; order Salviniales; family Salviniaceae; genus Azolla; species Azolla caroliniana. Next base: position 6,347,485 of record NW_028230441.1, on the reverse strand, counting down.
AGTCTTTCCGGATGTGGCCGACCTTGTCGCACCACATGCACCTATTTCCTGTCGGAGGCCGTCGGTCACGAGCCTGATCGCCGCCTTCCCTCCGAGCCTGGGCGATCTGGAGATCCTTTACCACCCGTGTCAACTCCTCCAAAGTTGTCCCCCCGGACGAGCCTCTGACCACGCCGGTCAAAGCCAAACCGGTTTCGGGCCACTCCCGGGTCTCTTCTCGTCGTGCCTGCGGTATCGGTTCGAGATTCCTTGCTACAACAGGACCCGCCCCGGTCACCCCTGTATCAACCCACTCCCACCGTTTGTCAAAACGGCCGCAGACTCTTTTTACTGCGGCCTAGTCGGCCGTCAGCCCGTTTTCGGTTTCCAGTAAGGAGCCCACTTGCTCCCGATCCCGTGCGTCAACCGATTTGACAAACAGTAGGACACAACTTGTGTCCAGAACGGTCCGATCGAGCGCCGAAAGGCGCGCAAAGCGATCCTCAAACTCCCGGAGGAGTGCCGACGCATTTCTTCCTTTGTTGGGGGACTCCACCCACTCCATGAAGCCCCACTTCGAAAGTCGAAGCGCGTCATCCAACCCGTATTTCTCTAGGAGCCGTCCTTCGAACTCCTCCCAGGTTCGGCTCTCCGCCCGAACCTCGAGCACCTCCACATGGATGCCTGACATCGCCACTCGAGGGAATCTGGCAAGACGCCTCTCTTCCGGAATATCCCTCATCAACATCTCCGCCCGGTAGGACGCCAAATAACTCGTGGCATCCTTTCCACTGAACCGGCCGATCATACCGACGATCGCCTCAATAGCCATGTCAAGGGCGCCGGTGCCCTCGCGCGCGCTCACTATCCGGTCCACGGCCGAAGCCATGGCCTCTGCAAGATCCGACCCCCTCATCTTCTGCTCCTCTGCCGCCTGTTTCACGTCGGGTTCACCAAATATGTCACGTTACTACGCGCGTGCGTGGAGAAACGAGGCGGGACCACCGGGGTCTTGAACCGAAGAGCAGGTGATAGGAGGGGAAAGAGAAAGAGAGAGACGACCGGTTACGTATGAGCAAAGAAATACAGGGACACGGCCCGTCAATGCAGAAAACACGAATGGACACAGAGACAGAGAGACACGAAAGTTTGTATATTAACGAATAACAAATACACAACAGAGCACGCGAGCGGTTACAATCGAACAGGCCGGCGAACAGATGTCGATGCCTGTTCGTCTGCACACGAAAGGGGAAAAGGATGGAGGTGCTGCCGGAAGCACACGGGCGTTCCTCGAAGCAGTGCGAGCCTCCCGAAAACCTGCAGAGAAGAGTGATGGAGAACAAACAGAGGAGAAGCGTTCGGTTACGGTCCGACATCACTTCGTCCTCCTCAATGCGTGATCCCCTCCTCCCCGCGTCTCCCTTTCTTTTATAGCTTCAAGAAGGGAGCCGTCTCCCTCATTTACTTCCTACCTACCGAATCTAACTACCCAGATATACCTATGTACCTAATCCCCTATTATATACATTAAATGGCTCGCACGCGTGAAAAGTTGGTTCACGCGCGCTATGCACCGATTGCGCTAAGGAACGGTTTTCTTCACGACAACGTACTCAACACGTGTTGCATTTGTCTTATTGTGTTCTTCATCTTTATTCTCTTCAATCAGATGTTCTTGTTTTGTCTATTATTCTTAGATAATATTTTTTATCTAGGTTTGATAGGACATCAAGACTGGAGGATATGAAGATGACTTCATCATAAATGGTGTGACATTGATTATGGGAACAATTGTTAGTTTGGATTTAATTGTGCAAGGGTGAAGGGAAGAATTTGGGAGCTCTAAGAAGCTTAAGGGTATTGAGGAAAACAATGATTAGAAATTGATATATGCTAAGGCAATAAATGTAAACGCGGTTCATGAGGATAATCATAATTGTGATAATTTATGGGGGATTGCCAATACCTTGTTGTCTAATATCATGGAGGAAAATAAAAACGAAGCAAAATAATGCATCAATGAGAATGTGCATGATGTGGAAGTTGATGTTAAGGCAGTTTTGTAGGTTGTTGATGTATTTTATGATCACGTGTTTATATTATTATTTAGTAAGAAACTCCCATTCATAAATTGGATTAAACAATGGTTGAACACAATCGTGGCACCAAACTGTGTTAACAATATATATGTAGGCCCATAAGGGTTTTATGATGTGTATTTCGTTCTCGGAACATTGAAATACATTGTTGGATAAAGTTTTTGTGTTCTTTGATAAACAATTAGTGCATGTAATGCAATGGTTCCCATAGTGGGCTATCATGCTTTGTTGAAACAAGAATGCTCCGTTTGGATAATAATGGATTATAAGCATGCATTTTTATGGTCCCTTTTACTAGAATTAATGAGTGAGTGAGTGAGTGAGAGAGAGACAAAGAATGGGACACAATATATAACTGTATTATTCAAACTCAAATTTACAATAGAATGGAGGCAACCGAAAACCACACACCACACACTAGATTACAAGCGTAAGTTTAATATCAATTGACTTAGGGAAACTGCCCTTTCCACTATTTACAGAAGTATCCTAAACCCAGTGTATCAAATGGGACAATGTGAATACGTCCATTCGAGACCCGTATTCGACAACCTTCGGCTCCAAGAGCGAGTAGAAGAAAAGGAGTTTGCTTTGTTGAAGATCCACATAGTAGAGAACAGACCCGACATGTTGATGAAGGTGTTGTCGGCAAAGAGGCTAAACACATGTCAAAGATGAGTCGAACTAATGAAGCCTTGTAAAGAATCAGATATGATTCTGTGCAGCGGAAGAGATGTGTGTTATGTGTGTGTTTGTGGAAAAAGAAGAGGAGAGAAGATAAACAATAGATAGATAAAAGAAATGAAGTACTCAAGAAGATGTATATTAACAAGGAGAATTGTACAAAAATGTAGCATTACAAGGGAGGACAACCGACACTTTATGAAGTAGCAGGATGGTGCTTTATAGAAGGTCACCCTCTCTCTTCATTAAACACCCACTATCTCTCTAGAGCTATAGAAACTCATACATGGGGAATGTGGAAACTCATTAGTCATGTGTCATAGAATATGATTCTATGTCACATAGTTAATGTGTAAAAAGTAGTGGTACGATATCCGGTTCTTTCTTGTTCTCCCCCTCAAGCTTGGCAAGTTAGGGATCGTCAATCCAAGGTTTGAGATGAATTGCCAAAGATTGTCGGCTCCTAGGGCTTTGGTGAAGATGTTGGTTTTCTTAAAATTTGTGTTGATGTGTTGATGTCACTCATATCATGCCTCGAAAGGATTTGAACCCATGACCTTGTTATACGCATGTCAAATCCTTAACCATTGTGTTAATATTCTTATATATATAGTTTTTAGAATATAATATGAATATTCTATATTACTCTACATTCTAGAATGACCTAGAATATTCTAGAGTGTTCTATATTACTTATAAATAGGGATCTATTAATCATCCCAAAACTAAATTGGTTCAACGCCATTCTATAGCACTATGTTGCCTACTCCTTGTAATCCGTTTTACTCAGCAATATAATATTTCCCTTTCAACTCTCTCTCTCACTCTCTCCTGACAGTTTGAACCAATTTTTTCATTTCTTCCTCTTCCACAAACCCTAACAAGTTCTCTTCTTCCTTATCCTCTCCCTTCGTAAGCTATGGAGTTCGTGAGCAAACAACAGTATATGCGTGTTCTTTCTAAGCTCAACATGCTCACGAATAAATTTGTGGCATTAGAGCACGAAAATCAAAGGCTACTTGGTGACCTACAACAAGTGAGCACCGAAAAAGCTCAACAGTATGAAGAGTTATCACAATGGGTTCACCAACTCAAGGCGACTATATTATCATTATGAGAACAAGCGTTAGGGGCTCAGAACTCCCCTAGAGAACCAAATATTAGCCTCCCCGCCAAGTTTGATGGTACGAGGTCTTTATTTCGAGGTTTGTTGAATCAAGTTCGTCTGGTTATTCAGCTACATCCCAATCAATATCAAACTGATGCTGCTCGTGTGGGATTAGTGGGAACTTTGCTATGCGGTACGACATTAGCGTGGTTCGCACCACATCTCGAGAAGAAATCACCATTGCTGGAGGATTTCAAGGCATTTTTAAAGGAGTTTCAAGCTAGTTTTGGAGACACCGACAACACTAGGACAATAATAAACAAGATTCGAAGGCTTCGACAAGGATATTGTCCCGCGTTGGCTTATGCAACTGATTTCCGTCTCTTGGCATGCAATATCCCTTGGGATGAGGTGGCCTTAATGGATCAATTTCGTCAAGGTTTGCGTAATGATGTCAAAGATCTTCTTCTTACTTTCCTTGAAGATCCGAAGTCGCTTACAGAGGCCATTAACGAGGTGTGCGATGTGATAATCGCCTATTTGAGTGACGTTCTAAGCGCCAACAAATGTTATGCTGCCAGCCAGAACAAACTTATGCTTCTGTAGTCGCAACACCTTGACTAGTTTCCAGACCCATTACAACGGATGGCCCAACTCCGATAGAAATAGAGTCAACACAACGTCGTGGGCCTTTATCAGATGCTGAGAAGCAACGACGTCGAGTGTTGTCACATTATTATGCGCGTGCGTGTCGAAACGGCGGGACCACGGGGGTCTCGGACAAGGGAGAAGGGGATACCGATAAACCCGACTCCGGACACGACCCGGAGGCAACTGAACATGAGAGGGAGAGAGAGAGAGAGAGAGAGAGAGAGAGAGAGAGAGAGAGAGAGAGAGAGAGAGAGAGAGAGAGAGAGAGCATGTGCGCGACACTGACTCTTATACACTCAGGAAACAAAGAACGAAACGCACCCGACACCAATAGAGACACAAATATGCACAACCCTTTATATATGTTGAGATATCAAGCTCAACTAGTTTAATCTAGCTAGTTAGCACATGTAACTTAGTAGTTACCTAGATTGAATCTAGCTAATGTGTTGACCTTAAGCCTTTAAATAGGACCTTGTACTTAAGTGGGATATTCTAGATCCTCCACTCCTTAGTACATTTAATGTAGGACTTACACATAAGTACCTATGTTCTACCCACACATGTGCACCTTTGCACATGGGTTGTATATATACCTCATTGTGGGTATTTTTGTATGTTGATGACACTTTTCAATAGTCAATCATCCCCCATTTATCTTCGTGTTCATAAGTGTAACTTCCTCTCTCTCTCTCTTCCTCTCACACACTCTCACATGCATATCATACTAATTTTCCGCTACTTAACGTAACCATATAATTAGTCTCTAATTAACCCTAGTTAATTAACTAATTACTTAACATGGTATCAGAGCACGTGGTTTAGGAAATCCACTAAACCCACCGCTTATTCGTGATTGTGTGTTCGAGACGTCGACGACAAATCCTGACTATTCGCTATCCGCTACCGTAGTGCCGCTACGAAGGACGTGTATGTGACCAAGAGAAGAAAAACAAAACGAAAGACACAACAATCAACATGAACACACAAATGGGAAGCTCACTCCCTAGCGAAAAGCTAGACCGAAGCATCTATTCATCTTGGGAGTACAAGATGAATCAATACCTTGTCGGCCAAGGGTATTGGAGCTACATCAACGGCGCACAAGAAAACAAACCCAAAACCACACACGCCAACTACCCAACATGGGAGCAAGGCGCGAGTCGGGTAATGTATTGCTTGGCAACATGTGTAAACTGACAGGAACCCGACGTTCCTTATGTGCGACGCTCGGCCACAACCGAGCGTAGAATGATACACAGAAAACGGGAAATAAAACACGACACAAAGGAGAGGAAGATACACAGGAGGTTTACGTGGAAAACCCAAAGAGGGAAAAACCACGGCAGCCCACAGGCTGCAAACTGTCACTATGTGAGAATGTACAACAGTGAGTTCACTGAGGCAATGACCTCGTGCTCACAGATCTTCGCCACACACGGCGGTTACAACAGAGGCAACGACCTCTTTCTCTCTCTCTCTCTCTCTCTGTACACTATTACGTGCTCTCTCTTCTTCTTGCACCAACAAGGAAGAATGACAACAACAACTAAAAGTTTGCCCTAAGTCATATTTATACTAATATGACTTTTCGGCTATTTACAAATATAGCCTCGATGGGTCTCAAAAACATATTTACGAATATGTCTCTTCCTCCGGTTCTCACCGGTTCTGCACCATCCGGCTCTCCGTAGCCGGGTACTCCTCATCCGGTTCATACCGGGACTGTATCATCCGGCTCTCCGTAGCCGGGTACTCCTCATCCGGTCTTCACCGGGACTGTATCATCCGGCTCTCCGTAGCCGGGTACTCCTCATCCGGTCCTCACCGGGTCTGTATCATCCGGCTCTCCGTAGCCGGGTACTCCTCATACCGTTTTGTTCATCGGCACTGTTCTTCTTCCTTCCCATCCGGAGGGACCTGTCTCCCAACATAAACGACCACATGCTTAGCCACATTCGTGACGCCAGAGACGCCCAATGAGGCGTGGGAAAATCTCAAGGAGATTTTCGCCGCAAACACATCCGCGCGCAAGCTTCAACTCCGGCAAGAGTTGAACAACATACGACAAAAAGAAATGTCCGTGACGGACTACACCGCCAAGATCAAGAGCATTTGCGACTCGCTTGGCTCCATCAACGTCAACATCGACGAGGACGAGATGGTGCAAGTATGCTTGGGCGGCCTCGCACAACGATTCAACCCGTTGAGAACGGCAATCTTGGCGAGAGATACCCCTCCCTCGTTCTTCAACCTCCAATCAATGCTATCGGTCGAAGAAAACCACGTTCAATCAAAGACCAACACATCGGAAGGACAAATGCTCTTCTCCGATACGGATGGTGCCCATAAACGAGGTCGAAGCGGAAGAGGTCAATTCAACCTATCCCACGAAGGGAATTCACAATTTCGGCAAGGAAACGGAAGCCATCAAGGAACCTTCACAAGAAGGGGGAGCTTCCACACCGAACAAGGTCGGCGAACGACGCCATCTACGTGAAACTATTGCGGCAAAATCGGTCATCGCGAAGAGGAGTGCCGAAAAAGACGAAGCGAGTCGGCCTCAACAAGCCGGCAACTCACAAATTACGCCACGAATGCGGAATACGCGGACTACGGCGGACTCTTCGTGATGAGGCATAGAGCGAACTCTATGATGGCCTCCGATCCCGCAAACTCCGCAAGCACCTCCAACTCCGAACATGCATGGTTCGTAGACTCCGGCGCCTCGCACCATATGACGTCACACCAAGAGTGGTTTCGCGACTTGTGAACACCGGATCTACCCCGCTACATAGAGACCGGAGACGACACTCTGCATCCCATTCGGCACATCGACGATGTCCCATTCTGGAAAGAAGGTGAGCAAACCTGCATCAAGAATGTCTTGCACGTGCCCACAATAACAAAGAATTTGGTCTCGGTTGGCCAAATCGTGGAGCAAGGCATGCAAGTCCACTTTAACAATGAAGGTTGGTTCATCGAGAAAGACGGTTGATTCATAGCCAAGGGACGGAGAGAAAGTCACTTGTTCATCCTCGACTCGAACGAGGTAAAATCAGCCATGTACGCCAAAGTTCTCAAGACCGAGACAAACATCGAGTTGTGGCACAAGCGAATCGGCCACGTAAACTTCCAACGACTTCGCGGAATGCAATCAAAGAGAGTCGTAATCAGACTTCGGGCCTTCGAATCGAAACGAGTCGACCGAGTGTGCGAAGCATGCCAACTCGGCAAACAACATCGACTCCCATTCCCGAAGGAGAGCTCCACAAGCAAAGTCCTCCTTGACATAATCCACTCGGACGTATGGGGGCCGGCTCAAACGCCGACGCTCACCGGATTCTGCTACTACGTCACCTTCATCGACAACCACTCGCGCTACTCGTGGATATACCCGATGAAGAAGAAGAGCGAAGTGCTCTCCCACTTTCAAAGGCTCAAAAGCCAAGTGGAGAAAGAAACCGGTCGGCACATTCGATGCCTACGATCAGACGGAGGAAAGGAGTACTTCTCCGACGAGTTCACCTCCTACCTTCAAGGTGAAGGCATTCGTAGAGAATTCTCATGCCGACACACTCCCCAACAAAACGGAGTAGCCGAGAGAAAGAATCGGCAAATTCTCGAGGTAGCACGCGCCATGGTGCATGAGAAGCACATGCCGAATTTCTATTGGGCCAAAGCGGCATCCACGGCCTTCTATCTCATGAACTGGTGCACCACCAATGGAGTCCACGAGCTCACTCCATACGAGATCTTCGTTGGAAGGAAGCCCATCCTCTCGCACCTCAAAGTGTTCAGAAGCATTGCGAATGTATGCATCCCGAACGAAAGTCGAGAGAAGCCCGACGCGAAGTTGGAAGAATGTATCCTCATAGGATACTTGTCTACGAAAAAGGCATACAAGTGCTTCAACCCTTCGACCCAAGCGGTGCGGATAAGTCGCGACGTCGTTTTCGACGAATCGGCATCTTGGTATAAGCCCGATGCGACTCCATCCGACCCGATCTAGGAAGAGTTGAACACCAACTTGGACGACGAAACTCGGCCAGGTCCTCCACCAAAGGACAATCCAAGCTCTACCGAGCTAATTGGCCCACAAGAGCCTCCACATGATGAAAACACGTCGCGGCAAAGTATGACATCGGACAAAGGCAAAGGTAAGATGCCCGAATGCGAAGCCGAGGTACACCCCGACGACCGTGATTCAGATGATTCGGCTCGCTCACTAGACAGTGAGTTCGGTGTACCCATCATGAGGACACCCGGAGTAAAGAAGGCGCTCACATCGACAAATGAGAAACTCCGCCGCTCATCACGAGCGAAGACCCAAGTCACTCGTTACGCCTACAACAAGTATATGGCTCATCACTATGCCCTCGCGATGAAGGTAGTGGCTGAACAAGAGCCCGAGGATCCAAGCCTTCGTCACAGGCTTGACGGGGAGAATATGCCGCGAAGAGCCGCGCAACAAAGCCGTGGAGAGCTACACAACGAGGCCGCAGAGAGCCGCGCAACGAGGCCGCGAAGACGCTATCGTGTGGCGCGTGACACATGTGCCAAACGTCGGGATGTGCGCGTCACAAGCACGGACAAGCACCGAGCCTCTATCCGCTAGTGGTTATGGATTATGGGCGGCTGAAGTGACGCACTAATGTGGTTAGAGTGAGAGAGAGAGAAACAGAAATTGAGGAAGTTTTTAAGATAGATAGATAGATAGATAGATACACATCACCAATAAGATAATTAAGTTTTCTTATTATTAATTTTCGATTTGATACATAGATTAATTCATAGATTGTTTGATTCATCCATTGATTGATCCCCCCTCTCATTACACAAACCTTTCAAGGGTTTTTATAGGTTTATCTATCCTTCTAACATGCACAAAACCATGGGCTTGAACCCATGGTTTTCGGGCACACGGTTTTCCTTGTGGCATGCACAAAACCATAGGCTAAAACCATGGTTTTGTATGTTTGTTTCCTATGGAATACTAACTCTGAGAAGGAAATATACAAAATCTAAAGCACTTAGTAGTAGCTTTAGTGGTAAGATAATTGCTTCTTATCTTAGAAGTGCAAGGTTCAAATCTTGCTTGCACCCTTCTATATGCACTTGAATGTCATCAGACCCTAGGCTAATTTTCATATTTATAATCATGTGTATAATGTGTGTGGAGCCACACTATTTCACAATTTCTCCCATTGGACACAAAACATCACGACAACGCGGAGAGCCGCGCAACGAAGCCGCAAAGACGAGAAGAAAGCCGCAATCCGCACCGATGCCGACGAAGCTGAAGGAAACTAAACCGGACGTTGGACGCCTGACACTTGAGCTTGAGGGGGCGTGTTGAGATATCAATCTCAACTAGTTTAATCTAGCTAGTCAGCACATGTAACTTAGTAGTTACCTAGATCGAATCTAGTTAATGTGTTGACCTTAAGCCTTTAAATAGGACCTTGTACTTAAGTGAGATATTCTAGATCCTCCACTCCTTAGTACATTTAATGTAGGACTTACACATAAGTACCTATGTTCTACCCACACATGTGCACCTTTGCACATGGGTTGTATATATACCTCATTGTGGGTATTTTTGTATGTTGATGAAGCTTTTCAATAGTCAATCATCCCCCATTTATCTTCGTGTTCATAAGTGTAACTTCCTCTCTCTCTCTCCCTCCCTCTCACACACTCTCACGTGCATATCATACTAATCTTCCGCTACTTAACGTAACCATATAATTAGTCTCTAATTAACCCTAGTTAATTACCTAATTACTTAACAATATATATGATTACAAGAGTGAGTTACAACACCGGCTCCAAGCCGGACTGAGGTAGGCTAGGTCACAACAACAGTTTGCTGCCAAGCCGCCGTCGGGGAGCTCTCGGGCTCGTCGCGCCGAGCGGGGTCTTGCACAGGAGGCCGAGTAGAAGTAAACCCCGCACATAACATCCAAGCTCTTCACTGGGCTAAAACCCTCGACAACCACGAAGGGGGCAGAAGAAGAAGAAGAAGACAAGATGAAACCCTAAACGAAATAGGGTGAAGACCCAAGTACAAACCCTAAGGGGACAAGAATAAGATGAAGAGGAAGAACTCTACCAAACCCTAGGCCTAAGTGGTATACGCTCCTAACTCAAAATGGGCAACCCCTCTACAAGGGACTATCCCTTCCTTTTATAGAACAAGGAGAGGGATGTGTTACAATGTGGGATAAATCCCAACTTACATGGGATTCTTTGTCCCGACTTGAATCCTACTATTCACACGTTTTTACAAGGATGGGTGCACACGTTGCACCTCGCCGATCCCTCCAATATCTCCCGGTTTCTCACTATGTGCCGGAAACTTCACGACAGCGCATCACCTATGCTTGTATTGTGGCGGTCCATGACATATAGCCGTAAATTGTCCACATAAACCTAGACGTCAAGTATACCAAGTAAGTGCATATGACAACCCTACTTCGAGTTCCATTTTTACTTCTAATTACATGAGTAAGCCTCATAGTCCATGCCATGAGAATAGTTTTGATGTCTTGAGCCAATTAGAGGATGTGTTAAACGAGTAAGTCTTGCCAAAATAGGAGCCATTTGGTTAGACCATCCTAGCTATGTAGAGTTAGTTCCTAGTTGTGGTTCCATTCCATCAAATCAAGTGAGTAGAGTTTTTTTTGCACAAGTCAAGCTTACCACATCTACATGTCATCGAGTCCTAGCCTCTACCCTCCTAGATTCTGGAGCCAACTCTTGTTTCAATGATCGTGAATTTGCATTGTCATAAAACATCCTCTTGAATAAGCTCCCAAGCCAAGCCCAGTAGCCGTAGGAGTCATTGATGGCCGTCCCATAACATCATGAGATATAGTCAAGGAGTCCAAGCCAATTCGGATATTTCTTGGTGATTTGGCAAGCATAATCTCTTTCAACATTATTCGTTGTCCGGAACACCCAATAGTTCTAGGTCTCCCTTGGTTTGAACTCCATAACCCGAAGATTGATTGGATGAAAAGAACAATTGAAGAGACCGGGGAAGAAAGCACAAACTCCGCATCCCTCAAATCTCCGACATGTGATACTAGATCCCTTGAGTTATCGATCATCTCTCTATGAGGCCATGTTTGTATTCACAATAGTAGCAACTCTATCATCCACTTTACATGAAGCGGACATTAAACTACCAGAGAAATACAAAGAGTTCTCAGATGTCTTTTATAAGGTGAAGGCCAATACATTGCCAGAGCATCGACCCTACGACTTCCCTATTGACTTACAACCAGGGAAAGAACCTCCATGGGGCCCAATTTATAATCTCTCCCCTATAGAGCTAGAGACTTTGCGGGAATATATCGATGAGAATCTGGCAAACGGTTTCATTCGTCATTCTAGATCCCCTGTTGGTGCACCTATCTTCTTCGTTAAGAAAACAAATGGGACTCTTCGGTTGGTCGTGGATTATCGAGGGCTCAACAAAGTGACTATCCGGAATAGATATGCTCTACCATTAATCTCGAATCTTTTGGAACGTCTCAATGGAGCAAAATATTTCACGAAGTTGGACCTTCGCGGTGCATATAATCTAGTTCGGATTCGTCTGGGGAATGAATGGAAGACTGCTTTTTGCACTCGCTATGGACATTTTGAGTATATTGTGATGCCATTTGGTCTCACAAATGCACCTACAGGTTTCTAACATATGGCAAATGATATTTTTTGAGATTTTCTCGATATCTTCACTATAGTTTACTTGGATGATATTTTAATCTACTCGAAGACCCAAGAGGAGCATGATGAACATGTTCATTAGGTACTACGTCGACTCTGAGAATATGGTCTCTACGCAAAATTAGAAAAGTGTAGTTTCAACCAAAATCAAGTGGAATTTTTGGGGTATGTTGTATCATAAGATGGTATTTCTATGGATCCCATGTAGGTGCAAATTTTTTAGAGTGGTAGACACCCCTTTCAGTGCGCAATGTGCAATGTTTTCTCGTGCTTCCACTCACTCAACTCACACACAAAAATCAACCATTTATATGGAGTTCCGATGCAGCTGAGGCATTTGAAATCTTAAAACGAGCGTTTACAACGGCACCTATCTTAGCACATGTCGACCCAACAAAACGCTTCATCCTTGAAGTTGATGCATCCGATTTTGCACTAGGGAGTGACCTATCGCAGACTGGAGATGATGGACAGCTACACCCTGTCGCCTTTCATTCCCGAAAGTTTGAAGCTGTAGAGATCAACTACGAGATCCATGACAAGGAACTTCTTGCAATTGTGGATTCTTTTCAACAATGGCGACATTCTCTAGAAGGTTCTTCTTGTCATGAAGACATACATCTTGGCTTATCATGACATTCATCTTGGCGAACCAGGAATCGAACCCATAACCTCTTGGTTTACATATTGTACTTTAACCATTGTAATAACATATGTGAGATGTAATCATAATAATTATATGTTTAGTTATTACGAGATATTTAGAACATTCTAGATTATTCTAGAATGTTCTTGAATATTTCATGATTATATTTATTATTATTATTATTCATAAATATCTAAAATATTCTAGAACATTCTAGAATACTCCATAAGGGCCTATAAATAAGAGTCCATACACTCATCACAACTCATTCGGTTCAACACCAGTCTTTAGCCCTTAGCCTACTCCTTGTAATCTTCTTTCTCATAATATAATCTCATTCCCATTTCTTATCTCTCACTTATACTTTTCTCTCTCTCGCACTCTCTCCCTTTTTCACTCTCTTTTGCTATCACTATCGCTATCTCTACCGCTCTCGCCATCTCTATCGTTATCGTTATCTCTATCGCCATCGCTCTCTCTCTGCTTCCTACTCAAGAGTCACGACAGTTTGAACCGAATATTTCTTTTCCCTTTCTCCAATAACCCTAGCAAGCTTTCTTCTTTATCCTTCTTTCTTTTTCCCCCGCGGTTATGGAGTCGGTCAGCAAGCAAGAGTATATGCGTGTCCTTTCGGAGCTCGATATGCTCACCACTAAGTTTGTGGCATTAGAGCAAGAAAATCAAAGGCTACTCGGGGATCTTCAACAAGTCAGTACTGAGAAAGCTCATCAATATGAGGAGTTATCACAACGGGTTCATCAACTTGAGGCTACTATATTAACATTACGAGAACAAGCGGCGGGGGTTCAAAACTCCCCAAGGGAACCAAAGATTAGCCTCCCTGCCAAGTTTGATGGTACCAGATCTCTCTTTCGAGGTTTCCTGAATCAAGTTCGTTTGGTGATTCAGTTACATCCCAATCGGTATCCAACTGATGTTGCCCGTGTGGGATTAATAGGAACCTTGCTAAGCGGTACAGCGTTAGCATGGTTTGCACCACTTCTTGAGAAGAAATCACCATTACTGGAGGATTTCGAGGCATTCGTTAAGGAGTTTCAAGCTAGTTTTGGAGATACGGATAGCACTAGGACTGCAATAAACAAGATTCGAAGACTCCGACAAGGAGATCGTCCCGCTTCAGCTTATGCCGCAGATTTCCGTCTCTTGGCATGCGACATCCCTTGGGATGAGGTAGCCTTAATGGATCAATTCCGTCAGGGTTTGCGTAACGATGTCAAAGATCTTCTTCTTACTTTCCATGAAGATCCAAAGTCTCTTACTGAAGCTATTAGCCGAGCTGTGCGATGTGATAATCGCCTATTTGAGCGACGTTCTGAACGTCAACAAATGTTATGCCGCCAACCGGAACAGACATACGCTTCTATAGTCGCCACACCGCCACAAGGTTCTAGACCCGTTACGAGGGATGGTCCCACTCCGATGGAAATAGAGTCGACACAACGTCGAGGGCCCTTATCAGATGCTGAGAAACAACGACGTCGGGCGCATCGCCTATGCCTCTACTGTGGTGGTCCAGGACATATAGCTGTGAATTGTCCACATAAACCCAGGCGTCAAGTTTACCAAGTGCACATGACAACCCTACATCAAGTTCTACTATCACTTCTAATAACTTAAGTACTAAGCCTAATAGCCCATGCCATGAGAATAGATTTGATGTCTTGAGCCAATTAGAGGATGTGTTAAACGAATAAGTCCGGCCAAAATAGGAGCCATTTGGTTGGACCATCCTAGTTATGTAGAGTCAGTACCTAGTTGTGGTTCCATTTCATCAAATCAAGTTAGTAGAGTTTTTTCTGCACAAGTCGAGCTTAGCACATCTACAGGTCATCGCGCCCTAGCCTCTGCCCTCCTAGATTCCGGAGCCAATTCTTGTTTCATGGATCGCGAGTTTGCATTGACTCAAAACATCATCTTGAAAAAACTCCCAAACCCAGTAGCGGTAGGAGTCATCGATGGTCGCCCTATAGCATCAGGAGATATAGTCGAAGAGTCTGAACCAATTCGTGTAGTCCTAGGTAATTTGGCTAGTGTCATCTCATTTAACATCATTAGTAGTCCGGAGCACTCTCTAGTTCTTGGTCTTCCTTGGTTTGAGTTACATAACCCAACCATTGATTGGAGAAAAAGAACTATTGAAGAGGTCACCGTACAATCCAAGTCTCTTGAAGCTCCAACTAAGGATCTAGGATCCCCCACAATTTTAACAATCTCTATACATCAATTACGAGAGGATGGAAGAAAGGAAGACATGATGGTATTTGCGGTTTTAGCAACTCCCTCATCTAGCTCACAAGAATTGGGGGTCCAACTACCAAAGAAGTACATAGAATTCTCCGATGTGTTCGATAAGGTGAAGGCTAATAGACTACCAGAGCATCGACCATATGATTGCCCAATTGATTTGCAGCCAGGAAAAGAGCCTCCATGGGGACCAATTTATAATCTTTCGCCCACGGAGTTAGAGGTTCTTCGAGAATATATCAATGAGAACTTGGCAAATGGTTTTATCCAACATTCAAAATCTCCTGCTGGTGCACCCATCTTTTTCATTAAGAAGAAAGATGGTACGCTTCGTATGGTCGTGGATTATCGAGGCTTGAATAAAGTGACCGTTAGAAACCGATATGCTCTCCCATTGATCTCAAGCCTTCTAGAACGCCTCAGTGAAGCAAAGTATTTCACGAAGTTAGATCTTCGAGGTGCCTACAACCTTGTTCGAATTCGTCCTGGGGATGAATGGAAGACGGCGTTCCGCACTCGCTATGGTCATTTTGAGTACACAGTGATGCCTTTTGGCCTCACGAATGCACCAACAGTCTTCCAACATATGGCGAATGATATTTTTCGAGACTTCCTCGATATCTTCATCATTGTTTACCTGGATGATATCTTGATCTACTCAAAAACTCAAGAAGAACATGATATACATGTTCGCCAAGTTTTGCAACGGCTACGAGAGTATGGTCTCTATGCAAAATTGGAGAAGTGTAGTTTCGACCAATGTCAAGTGGAGTTTTTGGGGTACATAGTCTCTTCAAATGGCATCTCTATGGATCCATCAAATGTTCAAACAATTTTGGATTGGCAAACACCACAGTCCGTGCGAGATGTGCAATGTTTTTTGGGGTTCGCAAACTTTTATCGCAAGTTCATCAAAGATTATTCAAAAATTGTGTTGCCCCTCACTCAACTGACGCACAAGAATCGACCATTTGTATGGAGTATAGATGCGAACTCTGCATTTGAGGGTTTAAAGCAAGCATTTACATCCGCACCAATCTTAATCCATGTCGATCCAATGAGGCGCTTTATACTTGAAGCTGATGCATCGGATTTCGCACTCGGAAGTGTACTATCCCAAATTGGTGATGATGGTGAACTGCACCCGGTGGCTTTTCACTCACGAAAATTTGAAGCCGCAGAAATCAACTATGAGATTCACGACAAAGAGCTTCTTGCCATTGTGGATTCTTTTCAACAATGGCGTCATTTTCTGGAGGGTTCTTCTCAGCAGATTATTGTCTACAATGATCATAAAAATCTAACATACTTTCAAAGTGCTCGAGTCTTGAATCGACGACAAGCTCGTTGGGCGCAGTTCTTAACTCGTTTCGATTTTGTAATTCTATATCGCCCTGGGATGCAACAAGGAAAAGCAGATGCTTTATCTAGACGTTCGTATATGGAACTTCAACCTGGAGAGGCCGCATTTGAAAGCCAAAAGCAAATCCTCTTAGGTCCTGATCGTCTACGAATAATGGCAATGCATACCATCAACACACCGGGAGATTCAAGGCTTCTTGATTCCATTCGTGAGCAGATTGCGACTGATGCGTTCGCCCAAGAGGTTTTGAGCCATATTATCCCAAATCGTGCATCTAGCTCCCAAACTCAAAATCCTCGTCTAGACTACACCCAGTTTAGTTGGCATGATGGGTTACTTTTTCGACAAACTCTCTTGTATGTGCCTGACGGTCCTTCTCGACTCAAAGTCATGCAACAATGTCATGACACACCAATGGCGGGACACTTCGGCATCCACAAGACTTTTGAGTTGATTTCTCGCCGATATTGGTGGCCACGGCTTCGCCATTTTGTTACGGATTATGTTCGTAGCTGTGATACATGTTGCCGATCAAAAAAGCCTCGACATCATCCATATGGCTTATTACAGCCAATGCCTATTCCGGAGAGCCCATGGAAATCTATTTCCTTGGACTTTATTACGGATCTTCCACCTTCCAAGGGATTTGATTCGATTCTCACGGTTGTCGATCGTTTTACGAAGATGGCACATTTCCTTCCATGCACAAAGACCATTACTAGTCAAGAGACAGCTGATTTACTCATGCGGGAGGTGTTTCGCCATCATGGTCTTCCGGATGATATTATCAGTGATCGGGGTCCCCAATTCATCTCGAAATTTTGGCGGCACATGTTCAAACTCTTACATACTTCTTGTAAACTCTCTTTCGGCTACCATCCAGAGACTAATGGGCAGAGTGAGCGCACCAACCAAACAGTCGAGCAATATCTACGTTGTTTTGTCAACTATCAACAAGATGATTGGGTGGATTTACTACCTTTGGCAGAATTTGCTTATAACAACTCCGAGCATTCTTCTACTGGATATTCCCCATTTTTTGCAAACATTGGGTACCATCCTCGTTGGACGATGCTTGAACATCCTGAACTCCCAAAAAACCCAGCTGCTGAAGATCGGCTCACTCGACTCCAAGAAGTTCAGGATATGCTTTTGCATCATTTATGTGAAGCCCAAAACACTCAAAAGAAGATTGCTGACCGTCATCGGCGTGATTCATCGACTACATTTCAAGTAGGCGATCGTGTATGGCTCTTACAAGGTAGCATTAAAACGACCCGACCTTGCTACAAATTGGATTATCAACGTTTTGGCCCATATGTCATAAATGGTAAGATCAATGATGTGACATTTCGTCTTGATCTTCCTCCTCATATGCGTCTTCACCCGGTCTTCCATGTTTCACTTTTGGAGCCCTACACAACGAGCTCTATTCCGGGTCGTGTTACACCTCCCCCACCTCCAATTGATGTTTCCAATGGCTCTGAATATGAGGTTGCCGCTATCCTCGACTCCAAGATCATTCGCAACAAACTATACTACTTGGTTGATTGGTTAGGCTATACACCTAATGATCGAACATGGGAGCCTGCCGAACATCTTGCCAATGCCTCCGACATGGTTGTTGCATTTCACAACCAATATCCTCATAAACCAAGTCTGAACTCTTTTCTTCCGACTCGTGCAACTCGTCATCGAAAAGGGGGGATAATGTCATGAAGACATACATCTTGGCTTATCATGACATTCATCTTGGCGAACCAGGAATCGAACCCATAACCTCTTGGTTTACATATTGTACTTTAACCATTGTAATAACATATGTGAGATGTAATCATAATAATTATATGTTTAGTTATTACGAGATATTTAGAACATTCTAGATTATTCTAGAATGTTCTTGAATATTTCATGATTATATTTATTATTATTATTATTCATAAATATCTAAAATATTCTAGAACATTCTAGAATACTCCATAAGGGCCTATAAATAAGAGTCCATACACTCATCACAACTCATTCGGTTCAACACCAGTCTTTAGCCCTTAGCCTACTCCTTGTAATCTTCTTTCTCATAATATAATCTCATTCCCATTTCTTATCTCTCACTTATACTTTTCTCTCTCTCGCACTCTCTCCCTTTTTCACTCTCTTTTGCTATCACTATCGCTATCTCTACCGCTCTCGCCATCTCTATCGTTATCGTTATCTCTATCGCCATCGCTCTCTCTCTGCTTCCTACTCAAGAGTCACGACACTTCTCAGCAGATCATTGTTTACAACGATCATAAAAACCTGACATATTTCCAAAATGCTCGAGTCTTGGGTCGACAACTAGTCCAGTGGGCGCAATTTTTTACTCACTTTGACTTTGTCATCATATATCGCCTTGGGATGCAACAAGGCAAAGCAAATGCCCTTTCTTGGCGCTCTTATATGAAACTTCGTCCAGGGGAACCTGCATTCAAGCATAAAAAACAAATCCTTTTGGGTGTAATCGCCTACGATTAATGGTAGTTAATACCTTAACAACTCTTGAAGATTCCACTCTTCTTGATTCCATTCGAGATCATATGGCCACTGATGAATTCACCAAGGATGTTTTGGATCATATCGTCCCCGATCGTGCTTCTTGCTCACAGTCGAAAAACCCTCGTAATGACTATCGTCAGTTCTATTGGCATGGTAGTTTTTTGTTTCAACAAAACCTATTGTATGTTGTTGATGGTCCCACACGACCACAAGTTTTACAACATTGCCATGACTCACCAATGGTTGGTCATTTTGGAGTTCGCAAAACTCTAGAATTAATTTCTCAACACTATTGGTGGCCTCGCCTTCATCATTTTGTTGAGGAGTATTTTCACAGCTGTGATACATGTTGTCGATCAAAGAGTCCTCGACATTGATCCTATGTCTTACTACAACCACTTCCATTCCGGAAAATCCTTGGAAGTCTATATCCTTGGATTTCCTTACCGATCTTCGAGTTTCAAAAGGTTTTGATGAAATTCTCATAGTGGTTGATCGATTTACCAAAATGGCACATTTCTTGCCATGACGAAGTCTATTACTAGTCAAGAGGTAGTTGATCTCATTATGCAGGAGGTATTTAGGCATCATGGTCTGCCGGATGATATTATTAGTGATCGTGGTCCACAATTCATCTCAAAGTTTTGGAAGCACATGTTCAAACTTCTCCGCATTTCGGTTAAGCTTTCTTCGGGCTATCATCTCGAGACTAATGACCAAACTGAACGCACCAACCTAACTTTGGTGCCATATATTCATTGTTTCATCAACTATCAACAAGATGATTGTGTTGATTTTTTGCACTTGGTTGAATTCTATTACAACAACTCAACCCATTCTTCTACAGGATATTCCCCATTTTTCGCAAATACGGTGTCGCGGTATTCCGCAAGTACGTGTAGGATCCAAGGTGGAACCGCGGGGGTCTTGGACTAGGGAGTAGAGGGCACCGGGAGATTGACTCCCTCCGTGACCGGCCGCACTAGAGTAGAACAAAACCGGAATGTTACCGGTTGGAGGCAAGCGGCTACTGAATAGAAAAGAGGGCGAGATGGATAGAGGGAGAGAGAGCACGCACGCACACAACACCGGCCCAACTCACGCCCTTATGTATAGAAACAAAAGAAAGAGAACACTAAAGGCACCCACATAGACATTGAACGCAAAACCTTCCACATCTAAATTTACAAGAACAGGATACAATATCGGCTTCGAGCCAGACCTAAGAAGCTCAGGATACAACAGTTGTCTACTGCCAAGCCGTCGGTCGGGGAGCTCTCGGGCTCGTCGCGCCGAGCGGGGTCTTGCGCAACAGACAAGGCCGAAACAGAACCGCTAGATGCCAGGACTCGGTCGCACAAAACGACGAAGAAGAAGAAGAACTTGATGAAACCCTAGGCAAGAGAGAATAAAGAGAGAGAAAACTAACTTTCTTCAAACTTAACGGTATACCCTCCTAACTCAAAATGGGCAACCCCTTTACAAAGGGCGCTCCCTTCCTTTTATAGAACAATGAGAAGGATGTGTAAGAATGTGGGATAAATCCCTTATTACATGGGATCCTCTATCTTGAATTAACTCCTACTCAGCGCCATAAAGGCACCCCTATTACTCACACATTTTTACAAGGGTAAGTGCACATGATGCACTCCGCTGATTCTTCCGATATTCCCTAGTTTCTCACCATGGCCCGAAATCTTCATGACATCTGCCCCCACCAAACCGCACGTCCACCGGTACGTGCATAGTTCGGAGAAGGGTGAGAGATTCCGGCCGATGAGGAACCGGTCTTCCGTAATCAACATTCCGGCTGCGCATTGGCCTCGCCGGTCCGAACCGTCGAGTCCGGTTCCTTCTCCGTGTTTGCCTCCCCGTAGGCCTGTTCGACCAGTCGATAGGTCATTTGTCGCGACCCCGTAGTGCCCGTGCTTCCTCGTTGGCCCTTCTTTCGATCGCATGTACGCTTCTCGTCCCTTCGGATACGCAATGTTCTCCGTTCGAGGAGCACCCGTGATGGCCCACTTGGCCTCCATTGACTTCGCGTCGTCCTGATTCTTGTTCCGCGCTGATCTCCACCGCCTTCGTCCCTCGTCGCCACGTAACTTCTCCTTGGTCTTACGTTGCCATGGCGGCCGAACTACCAAGGTCTCCGGAACCAGAGTGGAGGATGCCTCTCCGGCCTTCTACGCGAGATCACCTAGACTGGTAACCCCTCATCGCGCCTATATTCCCGCTCTGGCACCTCCGTGTATCGTGCATCCCCTTCTCATGTTCGGCTCCGCCCATGCCGAGCTCCGGTTACTTCCCATGCACACATTGTCGGCCCTCGTCCCGCCAGATTGTCCATCGCCGCTTCTCCATTGTTGAGAATCAAGCTCAACTTGGTCTAGTGTGTGAACTCACCTTGAGAGTGAATAAACACTCCAACGGTCAAGAGTCACCATTATGTCACCACTTTGTATTCTAGCATTTAGTATGAGTCATAGAATGATATTCTATGACACATAACTTATGAGCTTTCACATTCCCCATGCTCCATGAGTCTTGTAGTTAATGAAGAGAGAGGGTGACTACATAAAGCACCCTCCTCCCACCTTGTATAATGTTGAATCTTTCTCCTTTGTCAATATACTTTTACCTTGCGTATTCTCTGTGTTCCTCTCTCTCTCTCTCTCTCTCTCTCTCTCTCTCTCTCTCTCTCTCTCTCTCTCTCTCTCTCTCTTACACACACACATAACTCACATCTCTTCCGCTTCACAAGAATCCATCTCTTGATTCTTTACATCCGCATACCGGTGTCCTCCGCGTACGAGGAACACCCCGTAGTAGCGCGCTTGGCCACCTTCGTCTTCCGTTGCTGCCACTCGTGCTTTGCTTTGGCCCTCGATGGCCACACACACACGTCTTCTGATTCGCCTTTTGGTGTGCCCTTCCCAGCTTGGCGCACCGCTCCTTGACCGAGTGTCCTCAACAGCTTATCGAAAGATCACCCTTGCCACGTTCCGGCCCGCATGGCCTCCTTCGTTCGTGTGACGCCTTGGTTATTCGGTGCTTCTATTGTTGTCGCCTTCGTCCCCTTTCCGCCACCTTCCATTACCCTCAGTCTCACGTTGCCACGTTGGCCGAACTGCCGGGGTCTCCGGACAAGTGTGAAGGATCCTTCTTGGGCCTCCGATTTGTTGGGTCACCGACTCGTATACCGAACACGTCTGATCTTTGTCCTGGCAACTTTACCAGTCGGGTCCGTATCCGGTTCGTGGCCGCGTCACCGGCCTGATACCTCTTTCCGCTCTTTTTCGGCCCTTGCTTTGTCGGATCCCAGGCACCTGCCACCACCGTCCTTCTCTCTAGGTCTCATGTCGGCTCTTGGGCCGACTACCGGAGTCTCCGGATTGCCGTAGGATCGCCCATCCGCACTTCCCGCATCGTCGGTTCCCGTTTCCTTCAGCCACCATCCTTCTCACTTGGTCTCACGTTGCCTTGTCGGCTTGAACTACCAGTGTCTCTAGATCGGTGTGAGGATCCCATAGGACCGCCCATCCGCACTTCTACGTCGTAGCTTGGGATTCCGTTCACCTGCCTCCATCGTCCATCTCTCTAGGTCTCACGCTGGCTCTCGGGCCGATCGCCGGAGTCTCCGAATCGAGGTGAGGATCGTCGTAGGATCGCCCCATCGCTGCCTTTGCCCTCGTCCCCTCGCCGCCACCGTCAGTCTCTTGGTCTTACGTCGGCTCCGCTGCCATCCGCCGAAGTCTCTAGATCCAATGTGAAGGATCCTCCTTGGGCCTCCCGTCTTCCCGACCCTATCCCGGGTCTTCCTTCTCTGCGTGTCGAGAGGGTGGCTTGCTCCACATCCTCTCCCGTGGTACCGATGTACCGTGTTCCGGCCTCCCCGTAGGCCTACTTCTTCCTCCCTTCCGGATCGGTTATCCGGAAGTCCGCTCCGCCCGTTTCTCATTCGGGATCGTTCGTCACTCCGCATTATCGGGTCCCGTTCTCCTGCCGCCACCGTTAGTATCTTGGTCTTACGTCGGATCCGATGCCGACAGCCGAAGTCTCTAGCCCGGTGTGAGGTGACCCATAGGACCGATCTTCGTTCTTCGCTTCCGGATCGGTTGTATTGGCCGTGAACTCCGCTCCGCGTCCTCGTCGCCACTTTCCGTCTCTTAGGTCTTCTGTTGGTTCTCGGACGCAACCGCCTAAGTCTCGGGAACGAGTGTGGAGGACCCATACTTCAGTCAACCGCCTCTTTCGTTTCTCCCCGCCACCGTTGATCCCCTTCCTTACGCTTCCCCACCATCTCCCTTCTCTTTCGGTCGCACATTGTCGGGAGTCTCCGATCAAGATGTGGGGAATACCGATTTCGTAACGACTCCCGACAACTTGTCCCAGGCCACCGACCCTTTTAATGGTGTCGGTGGAAAGCAACCGCTCTATGATCGATCAAGCCCCGCCTGGGCTTGATTCTCCAATGTCCGGAGTCTCGACTCTGATGTCAATCCTGTCGGACTGGTTCTGTACGCTCGATCATCTTCTTCCCGATTCCCGACCTTCTCCTGGTCGGTCTTTCTCCCCATGTAAAGAGGGTGGCTCGTCCAGCACCCTCTCTTGTATCGGCACCTTCATACTGAACCTTGCCCCTATCGAACGATCCACATCCGGATCGTGCTCCACCCGAATCGGAACGCTGACCAATTCGATCCTCGGTTGGGTCGACTTCCGATTCTGCTCCCCTCGGCACCGACTCTCATTTCCTCTTTCTTCTCTGTTGCGGCTCCGTCCTCGACCTCCTCGCAGGGCGTTTCCCATCCATCTTCGATGGCATCATGACAGGACTCCTCGTTGGCGCCTTCCATCTCTCCGGTCTTATGTCGGCACACGGGCTCGACTGCCGACGTCTTCGGAATCCGCGTGGAGGGCTCTTCTCCGCTCCCGACCTCCTCCTCAGCCGGTCTTTCTCCGCAAGTCGAGAGGGCGTCTTGCTCCACACCCTCTCCCGTGGTAACGTGGCACCATTCTTTGGCCTCTGCCTCGGCCATGTCCGCCTTGTTCGGAAGGTCGACTAGCTCTGAGTCTTCGAAATCCGTCCACGTGCCGGATCTCTCTTCTTCTTCAACCATTGCCTTCAGAGCTTCGTACACTTCCCGGACCAAGGCTTCGACATCGAGCTTCGTAGATCCTGCTTGTTGCGTGCCCGCTTCCTGCCGTGATGACACGTCGTCGCGTGTTATCTTCCTTTTGCCTTTTGCGGACCGCTCCTCATCCAACCGTCGGCATACTCGTTCGACTTCCGACCAGTCCTCGGTAAGGCCATTCGCTCCGTCATCATCTTCGAGCTCAATCCGGATGGCTTCCCGTTCCGCTTGGTCGATCGACCTAACGAACAACGGGACTTTGTTCGCCCCCACCAGACTTTTTCCTCGCTCCGGGAGCCGAGCAAGCCGCTGCTCGAACTCCCGAAACGCCTTCGTTACGCGCCGATGGGTTTTCGCCAACGCAACCCACTGGTCGAAGTCGCGTCGTCCCCGACTCTTCCGCCGTCCTCCATATGCCTGCAGGAGCGCCTCTTCGAAGGCCTCCCATGAACTGTGAGCTTCTTGGAGCTCCTTTACTTCCGCGTGCATACGGACAACAACGACCCGATAGAAGAACTCCAACCTCAACGTCTCATCTACGCCTCACACCTCCATTTCTGCGTTGTAGGCTTCAAAGTAGAATGGGACTTTGTCCCCATTGAAACGGCCGACTCTTTCGACCACTCGCTCAATAGCTTGTTGCGTTGCTTCTCGCCTCATCACCCCTCGTCTGAACTCCAACACCACTTCGGCCATCGTCTCCGCGAAGTTATTGTCTTCCGACTCCATCCTCCCTTGCCGCCTTTCACGTCGGGTTCACCAAAGATGTCACGGTATTCCGTGAGTACGTGTAGGATCCAAGGCGGGATCGAGGAGGTCTTGGACTAGGGAGTAGAGGGCACCGGGAGATTGACTCCCTCCATGACCGGCCGCACCAGAGTAGCACAAAACAGGAACGTTACCGGTTGGAGGCAAGAGGCTACTGAATAGAAAAGAGGGCGAGATGGATAGAGGGAGAGAGAGCACGCACGCACACAACACTGGCCCAACTCACGCCCTTATGTACAGAAACGAAAGAAAGAGAACACTAAAGGCACCCACACAGACACCGAACGCAGAACCTTCCACATGTAAATTTACAAGAACAAGATACAATATCGGCTTCGAGCCAGACCTAGGAAGCTCAAGATACAACAGTTGTCTACTGCCAAGCCGTCGGTCGGGGAGCTCTCGGGCTCGTCGCGCCGAGCGGGGTCTTGCGCAAAAGACAAGGCTGAAACAGAACCGCTAGATGTCAAGACTCAGTCACACAAAACGAAGAAGAAGAAGAAGAACTAGATGAAACCCTAGGCAAGAGAAAATAAAGAGAGAGAGAACTAACTTACTTCGAACCTTATGGTATACCCTCCTAACTCAGAATGGGCAACCCCTTTACAAAGGGCGCTCCCTTCCTTTTATAGAACAAGGAGAGGGATGTGTAACAATGTGGGATAAATCCCTTATTACATGGGATCCTCTATCCCGAATTAACTCCTACTCGGCGCCATAAAGGCACCCCTATTATTCACACATTTTTACAAGGGTAAGTGCACATGATGCACTCCGCCGATTCTTCCGATATTCCCCGATTTCTCACCATGGCCCAGAATCTTCACGACAACGGGTTGTGATCCTCGGTGGACGATGAATACGCATCCAGACATTCCTACCAACCTTGCTGCTGAGGATTGTCTTAGTCACCTCCAAGAAATTCACGCTACCATTCTCCACAATTTGCATGATGCTGAAGTTGCACACAAGAGGCTTGCGGATCGTCATTGCCTAGACTCATCCAAAAAGTTCCGCCTTGGGGATGATGTATGGCTTCTCCAACACAACATCAAGACCACTCGGCCTTGCAGTAAATTGGATTACCAATGCTTTGGCCCTTATATGATCACTGGAAAGATAAGGGATGTTGCATTTTGTCTTGGTCTCCCTCCGATGTTTCATGTATCCCTTTTGGAACCTTCTACTGGAAGTTCAATTCCGGGCCATCTTACGACACACCCACCACCTATTGAGTTTTTGGATGGACCCGAATTTGAGGTTGCTGCCATTCTCGACTCTAAAACGTGTGCAACAAGTTGTATTACTTAGTTGATTGGTTAGGCTATACCCCCAATGATCGAACTTGGGAACCTACCGCAAATCTTTCCAATGCCTCAGACATGGTCACTGCATTTCATTGCCAATATCCTCATAAAGTAGGTCGTAGTACAAACCCCACGACCCGTGAGACGTGTCGTCGAAGAAAGGGGATAATGTCACGATAACACTCATATCATGCCTCCAAAGGATTTGAACCAACAACCTTCTAATACGCATGTCAAATCTTTAACCATTGTATTGAGACGTGTCGTCGAAGAAAGGGGATAATGTCACGATAACACTCATATCATGCCTCCAAAGGATTTGAACCAACAACCTTCTAATACGCATGTCAAATCTTTAACCATTGTATTAATATTGTTATATGTATAGTTTTTAGAATATAATAGGAATATTCTATATTACTCTACATTCTAGAATGACCTAGAATATTCCAAAGTGTTCTATACACTAGAACCTTCTAGATTACTCTACATTCTAGGATGACCTAGAATATTCTAAAGTGTTCTATATTACTTATAAATAGGGATCTATTAATCATCCCAAAACTAAATTGGTTCAACGCCATTCTATAGCACTTTGTTGCCTACTCCTTGTAATTCGTTTTACTCAGCAATATAATATTTCCCGTTCAACTCTCTCTCTCTCTCTCTCTCTCTCTCTCTCTCTCTCTCTACAGTTGAAGGTTGACATCTCCAACTTGAATGCGCTCTCGAATGAAGTAGTAGTGCACTTCAATATGCTTTGTGTGTGCATGGAACACCGGGTTCGGAGCCAGATAAATACTACTCATGTTGTTGCAGTAAAGGGGAGTCGGATCCTTGATGGGAATGCCCAAATCCTTCAAAATTCGCTTCAACTAGACGGCTTCACATGCAGCCACAACCACGCCCTTGTATTCAGCCTTTGTGCTCGAAAGAGAGATGGTTGGCTACTTCTTGCTACTCCAGGATATTGCTCTGCTGCCAAGGGAGAAAACAATTACAAAGGTCAATTGTCAATCAATTCTGTAGCCGGCCTAGTTAGCATATGTGTACCCTTCGAGTCGAATTGGTGTGGCCTATTTGTAGAGAATGCCACGATCCATTGTGCCACTTATGTATCCTAACAATCGCTTAGTGCAATCCGAGTGACTGACTGGGCTAAAGAGACCGACTGGGTAGCTGAGATCGGGTCGAGTGATTGTGAGATAGATGAGGCTCTCGATCAGTTGTCGATATTGAGTCGGCTCACACTCTTCCATGCCGGAGTCAGTAGCTAACTTTAGGTCCGATCGAGAGGGGTTGCCACAAACGTACACTTAGTCATCCCGAACTTGTATAACAAGTTAAGGATGTAGTGTCGTTGAGAGATCATAATGTTGGTTGGAGTTCGCATTACTTCAATATTGAGGAAGTATTGAAGCTCTTTCATGTCCGTCATCTTGAATTTACCGGAGAGGAGGGAGTTGACCTTGTTGATGTCCACTAGATTTTCACCTCCAATGACTAGATCATCCACATATAGGATGATGACAATCGGACTTCCAGAATTGCTTCTAACATCGAGAGAGTTGTTGGATTTAGACATTCTGAAGTTGATTCGATGAAGATATTGTGTCATCTTCGAGTGCTAAGCACGTTGTCGCGTTGCTACGCGCGTGCGTGCGTGGAGAAGGACGGGACCACGGGGGTCTTGGACTAAGGAGTAGAGGAGAAGGAATCAGACATGGAATGGAAGCTTTGCTCAAGAAGAAGAAGAATGAACAAGAGATTAGATTGAACAAGAGGAAGATGGAGACAAGATTATCAACAAGATATATTAAAATGAAATGAACGATTACAAAACGGTGGCCGCGTAGGCCGCACCAAACGACTACTCGAAACCCTAATCGACGAAGATGAAGAAAAGACAAAGAAACCCTAACGCTCGACCTATGTGGTATACCTCGCACACTCAAAATAAGCAACCCTCACAATGGTGCCTTCCCTCTCCTTTTATAGCACAAGGAGGGAAGACCGTTTACAAAAACGAGACTAAAATATCCCCTTTCATTCAAAGGGGATATTTGCCTTGATTTGGGGGAGGGTGAGATTGATGGCCCCTTAACTCCCACCTCCTCACAAACAACTAGGTACCTATGTACCGCATAGTACCTCTCTCTCTCTCGCGCGTGGATGTGCGCACAAGACCACATCGCCTTTATACCTTAGGGATCTTATGGGGCATTTCTAGCACCATACCCTTTTCCCCTATTATTATTACAAATACATTATGTACGTGTGCAACGTTGCACATCGCTCTTTGGCTCTCGTTGCTCGGGTTTCCGCTCATGGACGAAAATCTTCACGACAACGTTGTCATGGGGAATTCCGGCTACGAGGAAAAAAGGAGCCAGATGCGCATGAACCGGGATGTGCGTGGATGCACAAGAAATTGCCTTTATGCACAAACATTGTAAATATTATGGGACTAATAAGTACTAGGTAGTGTGACTCGGATGGGTACTTTAATGTCCCATGGAAGTAAGGAATAAAAGGTATGATGTGAGAGAGAATAAAGGGGGAATCATTGACAGAAATGGCGGTCGTTAATTGTGTTGTAATGACCTCCCCTTGTTCTATAAAAGGGGAGGTTTTGAACTGTGTTAGCCATCCAAGGAGTTGGAGAACGAAGTGTTGTCGGTTTGAGTCCCGAGCTCTGTTGTTCCCTTTGTTTCTGTTCTGTGTTGGTTTCGGGAAGAAGATGGAGGCCTCTGCTCACATAGGAAGCCCGTGAGATCCTGACTAGAGACCCATCGTTCTGTGTCTATGTGCGTGCATGTAGAGCTCGAAGCTCCTTTGTCGGTCGCGTCCGGTTGCGATCTTTTTGTTTTCTCTGTAAATCATTAGTTTTGCTAAGTCTCTTCGTGTGGTTGGGCATCCCCGTGTTCTTATCTCTATTCTATTGTATCGCAACCCCTCCAAACCCTCTAGTAGTATGTCGACGTGAGGTTTGTCTAAAGACTGATTCCCAACAAAAACCGTCAACTCGTGGCAGTCCTCGATTTGGGCTCTTATGTGTTTCTACTAAAAAAAAGTATGTCAGATACCTTCAAAATCTCCTCTAGACGGCCAGGGTGTGTCCAAAGTGCACCGTTACAGTTCCATAAAGTCATCCTAAGTTTATTGTCTATCACATGGGCCACACGCCGTCAATTGGTGGCGCGATCATTTATTATCACACGTCCGTCTCGGTAAAAAGCACGATGCCCCTCTTTACGAGCTTGTATGACTCGTAGCATACAAGTTTTACGATGCTCAATTTGCATCTTGGTCAGGTCTTCATCAAGGTAGATAGGGTCCCCGCCCAATCCTCGAAGAAGTGGTCTCTTTTTAAAAAATGTGATTCTAGATTATGAGTCCTTAATTTGAAGGACCAAGGCTCTTTTCCTAGTGGTGTCACGTCCTACCCTCAAAGTTTTAGTGATTGGTAGGGCTTCGTACCCTAACATTTTCCCTAATGTTTGTGCATCTTCTTCAGGAGATGCCCCTGCCTTGAGCCCAATAACTCGTACATTTAGGTGTCGAGCTTGACACATTTTTTCCTCCTCGAGGGTAGTGTTTACAATATTTTCATCCTTTAGTTCCTTTTAATATTACGTTTTACTACATCAACCCACCTAGTTTTTACTAATTCCATATCGCTTTTAACCTCTTCCTTAACCTTTTTTATCTTGTCCTTAATATCCTCTAGGGAAGATATTTCACCATCTTCCCTAGATGTCTCAAGGTCCTTAACTTGTTTCTGAATGTTCGTGTTGTCTACTTTAAGTTTCGTTATTTCAGCAATAAGCACTTCTTTTTCTTCCTTATCTTTTTGTTTATCAGCTTCAATCTCTTTCGCCCATTTTTCTATTTTAATTAAACGGTTAAGGACATCTAAAAATTATTCCTTACTTATAATTTCTTCATGTGTTTCCTTATGGTTTGTGTGTGTGTGTGTGTGTGTGTGTGTGTGTGTGTGTGTGTGTGTGTGTGTGTGTGTGTGTGTGTGTGTGTGTCTTGAAACAAGACATACAAAAAACAAGAAACTGTATTCACAAGACAAAATTAGCAACTCATTACAAAGGAGAGGAGGTGGGCTTATATAGTCACCTTCTCTCTACACTCTCTTACTACAACTACCTCTTGGGAAAGAGGTGGACTCCGAGGTGGGGAGTCGGGACTTAACAACCACCTACTAACTATGTGTCATAGAAGTTAAGTCTTATAACACATTAGTTATGTTACATAGTAGTGGGGTGTTCACACACTTGAATATTCTTAAAGTGTGTTCACCCCATAGGGAAGTTGAGTTTGATTATTAACATTACAAATATATTTGGTAAAGTTGATACGTACCTCCCAATATGGTTTTATTGCAGGTAGGAATATATTACACATTGTGTTGAATGTTCAAATGACTATAGTTATGCCCGACATACCCATCAAGAATTGATTACAATGCAATTATTTGATTTGGAGAGCGTTTATGATCATGTTAATTGGTCCTTGGACCATGTATCTCCCCTCATATTTTTATCAGGACAATATGAATTGTCTTTAGTAATGCTTACTGGGGGGAATTACATCAAATATTGCCCTCACGAGATATGTTTGTCAAGTATGCCCACTTAGCCCATTGTTGTTTGCTATTTTTACTCATCCCTTGTTGGTGACATTATCAAGGTTTGTAATTAATGGCAGCATTGTGGGTTCACACCTTCCATCGGAGGAGCGATTGGTAGCACATGTTTGGCATATGATTTTTTTATGTTTCTACGAGCCTAATGTGGGAATCTTGAGAAGGGATGCTTGTATGGAACCAATTTACATTGGCATTTGGATTACATATTAATTGGAGGAAGGTTATACAATGTATTATGGAACCCATGATGTTATATTACTTGCAATTGTTGTCATTAACAAAGGATGCTTTGCATTCTGTTTTGCAACCTCTTCGATATTGGTTGTGGAGAAAGAGGGATAATATGGGAATCACATAGATTGCGTGGAATCACCTAGTGACCCCTAAGCACTTATCTAGGCATATGATGGTTCATAGATTTTCATTATTGCAAAACATGTATTCAAACTCACAACCATGGATATATATTGTTGATTATTTTATTGAGAATGAGGGTATAACATATGGGAGGACAACAATTAAAGGTGACAATTATTGAACAAATGTATTCCGCTTAGGATTACTTGCTCTTCATGTATTGAACACTTGGTTGTCTCGTGGCAATAAGCGTTCTCCTTATTTGTATGGACACCATCATCTAGTAGAGTGCATTGTAATTCATTGCAAAAAGGTTGGGAATTTGCATACAAGCTTCTTCTTTCATTTAAGTGCAATGATCTTCTAAATCAAGGATACACCAAAATTTATGATTGGCTTAAAGTGATGCCTCATCAGAATCTTTAGAGCTCGCCTAAGTTGATCGCAAGAATGAATGCAGTTAAGTCCATCGAGGTTGGTTAGCCTTAAGGAATGTCGACAAGCTATTTATTTAGTTGTGAAAGTAAGAATATTTTAATTTCTTAATTTTATGAGATGGTTTTCGAAGTCTATTGGTTTCCTTTCCATCTACTTTGTATCTTGTAGCTTGTAGCTTGTATGACCTTAATTTCTCCACAAATACACGCACACTTTGTTGAGGAATATTATCGTTTACGATTATTGAAAAATAGTTAATGGTAATAATTTATACTTGTAGAAGATGAGTAAAACGTAGTAGTGAAACTTTAACTCGAAAAGAACAAACAAATTTATTTACTAGAACAACTACATAATACTAATCTCAACAAAATTTCTAATAAAACATAAAAATACATTGAACCAAAAAATAGATTATTAATGATGCTTCTTTCTACTCTAACGTTTCATACTCCTCATGAGCTTATGAAAAGCTCAATCGTCGCGTGTTGATCCACACCTCATCCTTCGCATCAATGCCAATCATCAAATTAAGTAACAATCTATATTACTTAACACACAACGAAAACTCATTGGTTCATTGCTATAGGAATATGGTGGACAAACACTTATTGTTGGCACGATGGTAAGAGAGGTTGTCAACCATTCTCGACAAATAGATATGTAGATAGATATTCTTTTAACATCCATGGGAGACCAATTGTGATCTATGACACGAGGCCTAGCCCGTGACGAGGATCATTTAGCAAACAATCTCTGTAGGTGTTGGCTTTGTGGTTTACATCGTGAACTAGCTCATTTAGCGGACAGTCTTCCTAACCTAACTCCACTTGATTAAAAAAGAAAGATTACACTAATGAAAATGGTTTAATTTATGCTTCTATATTTACTTCATTATTTAATTACATCCAAACAAATATATGAAACTAGTAATCCTAGTCCATTATTATTAAAATTAAGACAACCCAACTGTAATGCTCAAGTACAAATTGTTGAGCTCAAAATGTTTAAGATAAAAACTCAAGGTTTGAGCTATGGCTAAGAAAGATGATAAGCTTAGGAGAGAGAGAGAGAGAGAGAGAGAGAGAGAGAGAGAGAGAGAGAGAGAGAGAGAGTGTGTGTGTGTGTGTGTGTGTGTGATAGTCATGTTTTTAATGTCCATGAGAGACCATTATGATCTTACCAAAGATAGATAGAGAATAAAATTAAAATTCAAGCTCAACATGATAAAAAGAAGAAGAAAACCTAAAAAACTCGCACTCTTGCTATACTTGTAACATTTTCATAGTAACATCTTTTTCCTAGGGCTAGTTCTCTCAATTTTGTATCGTCTTTCTTGTTACATTGGGCCAATGTTAGTATCATCAGAGAAGGTTCTCAACATCAAGTGTCTCTTTGATAGTCAAATGTAACCCTCAAAACTACATCACATTCTAGTGCATACTTCATAATGGATGTGGGGAATAATGGAATTTAATTATAGCAAAGCATTCATTGAGAAGGATGTGACATGAACAGTGTGAAAGTGGCTCAGCCTCAAAGGGAAAATGAGTGCATGTTAGAAAGTTGAGACAAGATCATGCTTTCAACGATTTTGCATGATTCCAACAAGCATTCAAATCTCCATTTATCGTGGAGGTTATGGGGATAATCATATAACATATGGATGTAATGTTTTGAGATTTTGATATTGTTCTTCATTATAAGAGAGAAGTGTGGCTCAATGTTGGTTGTAAGCTACCTTGGGGTTACAAAGCCCCTTGGAGGATATAGAGTCAGAGACTCCTTCATTTGTGATAGTTTAGAGGTAATATGTTCAAAGAAGCTCTTGTTAGAATACTAGCAACAATGCATAATAGATTAAATGAAGAGGCTCGATTTCAATTTCAATTTGGAGTGTGTGATATGAACCAGAAGAAGACAAATTTGCGAAACCCGAAAATTATGGTTTAAACATGATTTCAATACTCACATGGTAGAATAGCAAAAGAAGAAAGTATGCTAACATAGCAAATTTGTTGGAATAAGGTTAATCATGCAAAATTAGTTACTTCTTGTAATCAAGTCACATATAATAACCCCAGGGAATGCCATGCAAGAACTAAAGATCTTTGAAGATGGTGAAGAGATGCATGCAAAGAGAAATTAATTATAGAGCAAAATGACTTTCTTGTTATAGCTTTATGGAACAATTTTGTGCATGGGTATAACATGGTAAATTAAGTTCCCTTATCAATCCAAACATTTGTTTAGTAATAAATTTGTTATTGTGTAAAATACGCTTCCATGGTTGCAAGTTGCAAATGGAATGATTGTAACTTCAACCTGATATTTTTCTTTTGCAAGATTAGTAATGGTTATAAGTTGAACATGATATTTCATTTAAATGCTTTTATTTGTAACTTGTTCTTCAAGCTTAAACCCTTTTTCCCATTCAGTTCATGTAAACATGCAACTCTTTTTTTCAAGTTATGAATGGAATATCAAATTGGACACTTAATCTAATTTCAAACAAGAGATTCCTATTATGTGAGACATTCATCATATTTGCAAACATGATGATGTATTGGTTGTGACTCGTGAGAGAGATATTATATATGGATATCATAACCTCAGAGGTAATTGACAATACCATGTCAAACAATTTCAATATATAATATCTAAGATCTTACATGACATATTCATAATTGAACCAAAGGTTCATGGTAGCGATTTTCCTAAAAAAACATGCATTGATAGATGACCACAACATTTAACATATCATAACAGTTGATAATGGTGATTTTGCATCTTGAAGAATTGAAGTAAATGAACCTTATAAATGATTCACTCTTTCAAATAAACATGGCATTCGTAAACATTTTGAAACATTATTGCACAACATGGAGTACTAATCAAGAGCAAGAAGGCTCCATATATTTGGGATTTACATTATGGTGGAGATTGGAGAAGAAAGCTTGGATATTGGGAGACTTAGGTAGACTAACGGTGTTTGTGTGCAAAGAAATAAATGCACCATACAAATACCAAGGGAAATGCAAATTGGGTGTTCGAATAGGTTGTATGGCATCTGGCCCACCATAGCCTCTACTATGCTATGGAACATGTTAAAATCCATATGCAAAGCATGCCTCTTGGGAGAAGAAAGTCGATCAAGGGAGACAATCACAGCTCTATGGTACAATCTGGTAATGAATATTCGAGCTCAATATGAAGAGTCGCAAGGCTCTTTAGACACGATGGAAGCTATGAGACTTTCCTTTCAACAATCATGGTTGAATTTGCCCTTGGTGAACTATGTAAACAACATGCCAAAGTGGTGCTACACCGTGCCTAAATGGCTATATCCAGAAGGTACATGGTATTTTTGGACATTTTTCGGGTGACATGATTATCGATACAAACATGTGGTCCTGGAATATGTGAAGATTACAATATCTGTTTGTTGTTCGTGATCAATATCAGTTTTAGAGGAGTTCAATGATAAATAGAGAGGAATGTGCCAAATATGGTAATGTGGTAGATAGAATTGTTGAGTGCCTATGATTACATTACTGGTGTACATATCGGATTGTAAAGAGACTTTACCTAACCAATGAGAAGCACCCTTTCTTCGGAAAAAAACAATGAGGGCGTTTAAAAACAAATATCATCCAAGTGCACTTGCTCTAAATAGTTATATAAAAGTATACACTCAATCAACATTCAAATGGCATATTGTGGAATGAGTGAAACAATGATTATGCAATTGCTTGTTCAATCAACATTCAATTGATATATAATTTAATGAATAAAACAATGAAGGTTTGGATGTAAATGTTTGAATTGAGAGTATTTGGATCTAAACCCTTAGTGCATCAAGCAAAGGAGCCATGACGATAGGAAAGTCAAGGTAGGCCACACAACATGAGGGGCTCTTTTATTAGAGGTGAAGTGCAAGACAGGTATGAAACACACAACAAAATAATTTGGGTCATTACTACACAAACCATACTTTGAAATTTGAATATTTGCATATTTTGATACCCTCCAAGTGGCTTGGACAAGAAACTATACTTTGAAATTTGAAGACTTGTGAATAGATTAGATCATTAATTCAAATGTCTTAAGTTCTTGATAATATGTTGAAACTCTCACTTCTGTACATAGTAGCTAGGAAACACTTTTCATTATTCTTAGCTAAGAAAGGCAGTCTAACCTAGCGCTCCATTTGGATGTTACTCTATTATATCATGTGTTTTTCAATATGGTTTTTGGCATCCGGGTAGCATGATGAGAGGGTGCAAAAAAATGAACACCCCAAATGTTCTCTTTATTTTCACCAAATGTGCTAAGTCTCTATATAGTTCTCAAAATGGCCCATGTCAACCACCTCACCAACGATTATATATGTTGTTTGATCAAATTTATGGCCAATCCGTCTATTTTTTCTCACTTTTTTGAGCTACATGTGCACAATTTGTCCCACATTTGTCTTTTATCAAAAATGATTAGAGGTATTTGGGGAAATAACGAGATCGTCCATGCCTTGGTGAAACAAAAATTATTTATATTGTATTCCATTGTTTGTAGCAATATTAATATCCCTTCTCTACCCCAAAGTCTCATGTGGCACGCCTCATGATATTTGTATTGAATGTGTTTATGTCCAATGACTCCATTTATAGCGCTCTTGCAACAAGGTAGGCTTTGACCAAGCATTACACAACCAACCTTATTGTCAGTTCTCTCTCTCTCTAAAAGCAAAAAGAAGATCGAACTAGTTTTAGCTCTTTGATGTTGAGAGAGCAATATAATTATATATTTTTTATTTGATCCATATAAACCAAATCAACAAAAAGGGTGGATAGATAAATAGGTAGAGGCAATTAATAGGGATTCTAAGAGGGTGCAATATTCTAGGATTGCACAAGAGATATGTTTCACACGTGAATGGCATAATTTGAACAATATATTTGGTGTATTCATATGAGATAGTGTTATGTACAAATATATGAATTACTTGGTTGTGTATTCACTTACTTGTGTGTGTGAGTGAGTGAGTGTGTATCTATTTGTGCACATCCATCATCACATATGTTTGCAACAACCTTACTTAATCCCAATCATAAAGGTATAAATAATAACACTAATAATGGACATATAACCCACCTGCCATTTAATGACTTAAGTATGTGCTGCAAAATATATAGCAACTTGCGAACGAAAAACAAGGAAGGTAGCACTGTAGCAGTCTCTTGTGTATTTCGAGAGAAATATTAGGTGTTTGCGTGTAGTAAATCTATTATATGCACAACACCTTTTCATTTGTACTTTCAATCATGGGTAGGTGGTTTTTTTTACTAGCAACAAAATAGAAAAGAGAAACAAATTACCAATCGTGTAAGTGCGAAATACAATTGACTCTTCTCTGACCTATACAACTACAATTGGTCACTCTCGTAGTCAGACTAGCAAGTCGATTGATCCTCTCACAAACAAAACTTCTATAGCCAAGTCAGGGTTGCCATAAATATCCCACCCACGACACACGACAACACATGCTATCCTTTCCCATAATAAGAAAGAAGTGGATAGTTATGCTAGACTTGTTAAGCCAAATGTAGTAATCAAATGGTCGGAAAGGCGATAGTTAATGATATGTTGTGGAATAGCTATGTACGACACATATGTAGGTGTGTTTGTGCATATGTATGTATATATCTATGTGTGAGTGAAAGAGAGAAAGCCTTGAATATTTGGGTAGGTAATTTAATGTGTTGGTATACCGATAGATAGATAGGTAGATATAGATGGGCAAACTTTGGTTTGAACTTAAGAGTAAAAAGTGGAGGAGGTGCATTTATGATTAAAAACGGGAGAGAAAGAGAGGGGAACTTTAAAAAGTAAGAAATAAGACCATCTACCTCCTACCTTGCATTGCATGTATATCTATCTATCTATCTATGTGTATTCATGGATTGTAGGCTGCAAAAAAGGGTGGGGGGATTTGGATAAGGAAGGTCAAGAGGAAAGAAGGCAAGTAGGTTTTTTTAATGAGTATTCTTTACACCGAGAGAACTCCGACCAAAGCTTTACTCTACCAAGCTTGAATAACGAGAAATGCAGTGGATAAACAACAACTTAACTAGATGGGAGTGACAAATGTGTACATATATTACATGCACACACACATAGATAGATGTTTCTGAGTTTAACTTACATCCTAACAAATCAAAGCTATGCCTAAGGGATGTGTGTGTGTGTGTGTGTGTGTGTAGATGTTATTAAAGATGTGTAACGAACAAACTATGTGTTGTTGTTGGGCGGGCCTATTTGTGATTGTATGGGAAGGGGACAGCCCAACAACCTAAGGGGGCGCACACCCAACCCCCACATTCAATTCTTTGGAGTAGTAGCGTTAGTTAATAGATTATCATTGGATATTTGTCTATCTAACTACATATGCCCGCCCCTTCTTTCTTTCTCTCTTCACATATGATGATACAACACCACCCCCCCCCCTCCCCTCCCCCCCACACACAGATAGAGACAGAAGGAGAGAGTAGGAGGAGTCATATAAGGCGCACACACCAAACCCAACCCAACCCACCCACCCACCATCTCTCTCTCTCTCTCTCTCTCTCTCTCTCTCTATGGACGCTAAAAGTATCTCTCATTAATAGAGCGTAATATAAGTGTGTGTGTAATATGTCTGTGTGTGCTTAATTAATATTATAGCTGCACCACCCCCCCTCCTCTCTCTTTCTCTGCCTTTAATGGGCTTGATTGATGGATGCCCTCCCTTTTATTTGCCTGGAAGCCGGCACTTTCTCTCTCGACACATATATCATCATATATGGAGCTTCATTTTGGGATCATTGCCATACGAAAATAAAGAGAACAGAATGAGCTGGCCACCAGCACAGACCCAAACAAAACACAGCTTTTCCCCCCCTTATATCACACCCCCCCTCCCTCCCCAATTCCCTTCCAATTCCCGCCCTTAACCAACACATTGCTACTACTACTACTACTACTACTACTACTGTAACTACTACTATACACCAACTACCCTTCATCTCCTTCCTTTCTTCACCTCCTTCCTGCACATATGCATATGTATGCATATAATTATACACAGACACCCAGGTCTCTTGCACTTCGGCCAATTTGCAACCGCACACTCCGGCTATGCCGCAGATCCGCATCGAAGCAAAGAAGAAAGGACGAAGACTCTCTCTGTATGCATTCAGTACAATCGTAGCCTTAGGAATCTAAGCTGTCATTCATAATACCTTCACGATCAGTTAAACGAATTAAATAGCGACTATAAATAGAGACTGGCTTTCGATTCGAGGGGGAAGGGGGGGTTCCATCGATCGATCGATCACATCACCACCATGCAGCGCCTTGGGCACTTACATCTTAATCATCAAAGATCATCCGTGGGGATTCCAACTGTCAAGTCCCCCGAGGGGAAGGGGCTCCGCTTAGCTCGCGCTCTGCACCGCGGCAGGACTCGCCTGCATACACTAAACAAGGCTAACACCACTCGGACGGTCGTAAGCCAAGCCGGCTTCCATAACTCCGGCAATGGTGCGGCCTCGGGGGGCTCTCCCCGTATAAATGGCGTAAATGGACGGCCACATCCCATCACGATCGATCCTGCCCATCAATCCCCACCAGCTAGCCAGCTGATTCTCCACACCTCCTCCAGTGATGACCATCATGAGCCGGCCACCACCATTGCCGCGCCCACCGTCATCGCTCTCATAATCAACGACACCGAATCCACACATTTGCAGCGGACCGTGGCCATCCTGGGCGTCATTGTGGCCGCCATTCTGTCCGCCGTGGGCGGGCCCCATCACCACAAGGAGAGCCTACTCAGCCCCAAGAAGATCCACCACCTCAATTCCTCCACCTCCACCAACATTAGTAGCAGCAGTACTAATCATGCTTCCACTGCATCATCGGCTGCAGAATTAGTGGCAACGGGTAGTGGCCAGTCCCAACAAGCTGGCGGCACTGTGCCATCATCATCATCTCATGTGCCCGCCGTGGGGATGCTACCTGCTGTGTCCATCGACTCACTCCGCAGAGGTAGGCTCGTCGAGAACGGATGCGTTTACCGGCAGACGTTCGTGATCCGTTCGTATGAAGTGGGCTTCGATCGCACTGCCTCCATCGAAACCCTGGCCAATCTCTTCCAGGTATAATTTTGATGAGAATTGGCCTTTCTTCAACCAAAATCCCAATGGTATATAGTATAGTATACTTGTGAGTATTGTGAATTATATGTAACTCATCCGTTGATCTCCCTGTCTCTCAGGAAACAGCTCTGAATCATGTGGGAATGGCGGATTTTGTGGGCGATGGCATGGGAACAACCCATGCCATGATGAGGAGTAGGCTCATTTGGGTTGTCACCAAAATGCACATCGAAGCCGTGGATTATCCTGTCTGGTATACTACTACTACTACGAAAGCCATTATTTTCCATATCTATCAGCCTAATCCCCCCTGTCTTGTGTAGTGAACTAATTTATTCGATCGAGTCTATCCGAAATGCCTGCCCTTGTTATTGGCTCCCTTTAGTAGTCATGCCTTAAATATCAATTCGCTTCCGGAACCCCCTTAAATACCAATTCGCTTTGTCATAATTAATCTTCACTGTATCGATTAATAAATGCCTTTTATGTTTATCCTTCATTTTATCTGTAATCTTCACCAATATACCACACATTAATATAGCTTCCTTTTCTCTACGCCACTCAACTCTCTAAATTGATCGATATAATTTTCACAGGGGCGATGTGGTGGAGATCGATTCATGGGTGAGTGGATCAGGAAAGAACGGTATGCGCCGGGACTTCTTAGTGAGGGATTACCTAACCGGCCATATCAGAGCAAGAGCAACCAGGTATTAATCTTCTCTAGAATTACTAATAGCTAGCTAACATATAATCATCGTACAAAATGCATCTATGTTATCAACATCCATATATACTGAAAGATCAATAGTCATTAAGAACCTGTATAAGTAACTCACTTATACCAATTTTATCAACATCCATATATACTGAAAGTTCAAGATTAATTAAGAACCTATATAAGGAACTCACTTGCTGCTCTTGCTGCTGATGGTATTCAGCCATTGGGCCATGATGAATCAAGATACACGAAGGCTATCGAAGATGCCAGATGATGTTCGTGCAGAGATATCACCCTACTTCATTGAAAGAAGCGTAATGATTAACAATGACACCAAAGATGAGTCGGAAGTATATACTTGCCAGCGGATTACGAAGCTCGACAACTCCGCCCCTTACATCAGATCGGGTCTCGCAGTATGTATAAATTGTTCATTCAAGCCTTTTGATCTGTTGCATGTTAAAATCTAGGTCTAGTTATATCCGTAGGCTGATAATCTATCCTTAATCTGGATGTGCTACAGCCCAGGCTTCACGACATGGACATGAATCAACATGTAAACCACGTGAAATACATCAGCTGGGTTTTGGAGGTAATTATTAAAGTTCTCTGATGAACTGGATTAATGATTAGGTTATGTAATGTTGAGCAGTACTCATGAATATTAATACAAGAAAAATGCTATGTGCTGTGATCAATGGAACAGAGTATTCCGCAGTCTTTTCTGGTGGCACATGAATTGATGGGCATGACATTGGAGTACAGGCGAGAGTGCAATCACTCCGATGTGCTCTCGTCTTTGGCATCGCCTGACAATCCCGAAGACCTCGCAGGACATTTCGTGGAAGAGCTACAGGCAGCAGCAGAACACAAAGTGGAAGTGGCAGATCTGCAGCAGCAATCAGCAGCCTGCACCAATACCACATCTGCTAGTAGCTCAGTTAGTACAGTTAACAACTCTAATGGCACAGTGGATCATCAGATTAACATGAACAAGGGGAAGCCACCCATGATCCATTTCACGCACCTGCTCCGTCTTCAAGACGACACGACAGAGATCCTCCGCGGTCGCACATCGTGGAGACTGAAGAAGCCACGCTCTTCTTCTGCTTCGCACAGATAGCAGTAGCTGCCTCAGAACTCTTCATCAGATCGAATTTGTTAAATCTTATCATATAAGATCAAACCACATTTCACCTTAAAAATATATATATATATATATATTATACATATATAACTTTATATATTAAGCCATCTTCCAAATAAACTCCGGATGAAACATATGAAGATTTGTTCATTTATTTATTTATTTCATTTATTTATTTATCTGATGGGATCTGCAGCTATTCAATTTGTTGTATAAGTAATGGCCCCTTCTTGAGCGTGGTTGTATAGATTACAACCACAACCTTTGTTCAAAACATTTAATGTAAATAAACTTGTCCAAACTCTGTTCATTATCATCACTCTAATTCAATACTCTTCAGCAGCTTCTTCATGGTGAGCTTGTACTATCTCCAGTATTATCTGCATGATCGACATATAGTTCTGTATTCTAGTCTGCAAGTATCCACATATGTGGAGCTTCCAACACGTAAGTAATCTATTACTAATAAGCATCCAGGCAGCTGATTTCAGGAATGATATGCTGGCCTGATCTCGTGACTGTGATCTGCCACATGATGATTACTACTCATGCTCGATAACCACAATTCCATACTGTAATGGACGCAACTAAGTCATTGATGAAGCAACAGGATGCATGCAGTAACTTCGTTGCTCTCTAAAGATCAGCCTGTTTCCATGACCATCAAGCAGAAGTGGGATGGTTTGCAGAATTGGATGGCTACCTGCTGCATCTCTATCAAAGATTGTATACTATACTACTACTATACTGTGTCTTTGTACATGTAATAATGTGTCTTTGTACATGTAATAATATCCCAGCTGAAGTTATGAAATCAGTAAAATGCCCGTCTCCGTTTTTCAAACTCCCAAACATTTTGTCTTCTCTCTCTCTTTTGGTAAAAGCACACAATTATATTAATTATATGTAAAATCCACTTAGTTACAAGACTTCTTACTCTCCTCTACCCATCACATGCCTGTGTAGGGAGAGGGACGTTCTCTAATGCTACTAAAAAGCCTAAATATGCATTTGAGGAAATGATCCTCACATGCTCTAACATCCAAAAATTTCACATGAGAATAGGGATCGGCAACGGTTCGGTTTACGCTTAGTTGGTTTGGCTTGATCCAGGCCAAACCGGCTAAGCCTAAACCATTTACGGGATCTCAAACTTGAGCCGAGCCGGTTCACAAATTGGTTTAGGCTAAACCGGTTTAGTTATAAGACTTCTTATTCTCCTCTATCCATCACATGCCTATGTAGGGAGAGGGACGTTCTCTAATGCTACTAAAAAGCCTAAATATGCATTTGAGGAAATGATCCTCACATGCTCTAACATCCAAAAATTTCACATGAGAATAGGGATCGGCAACGGTTCGGTTTACGCTTAACCGGTTTGGCTTGATCCTTGGCCTGATCCAGGCCAAACCGGCTAAGCCTAAACCGTTTACGGGATCTCAAACTTGAGCCGATCCGGTTCACAAATCGGTTTAGGCTAAACGGTTTAGGCTGAACCGGTTTGGTAAACGGCTTGTAAACCGGTTTAGAAACCTCCCTCCCTCCCTCTCTCTCTCTCCCTCCCTCCCTCTCTCTCTCAGATGATCCACTATATAATATATACTATACATTGTACAAGCTCTCCCTCCCACTCTCTCACGTTTGTGGTCTCGACTCTCTCCCTCTCCCTCTCTCTCTCCCCTTTGTGTAGTCTCTCTCTCTCTCTCCCCTCTATGTAGTCTCTCTCTCTCTCTCCCCTCTATGTCTCTCTCTCTCTCTCCCTTGTGTAGTCTCTCTCTCTCTCTCCCCTCTATGTCTCTCTCTCTCTCTCCCTTGTGTAGTCTCTCTCTCTCTCTCCCCTCTATGTCTCTCTCTCTCTCTCACCCCTCTGTGTAGTCTCTCTCCCTCTCTCTCCCCTCTGTGTAGTCTTTCTCTCTCTCTCCTCGTCTCTGTAGTCTCTCTCTCTCCTTATATGTTGTCTCCCTCCCTCTCCCTCCCTTCCTCTCTCCCATCGTCTGTTTAGTCTCCCTCACTCTCTCTCTCTCTTTCTCTTTCCCATGTTGTCTCTCTCCCCCTCTCTCTAAAGTTTATAAACGGTTTAGCCGGTTTGGCGAGGCTTAAGCCAAGTTGAGCCAAGCTCAAACCGTTAAGGCAAGTTCAAGCCTAAACCGAGTCGAGACGCCAAGCTGTTTTCAAGCCGGCTAAGCCAAATGGTTTAGGCTTGAGCCGAGCCGTTGCCGATCCCTACATGAGAATACCTTTAAGCTTTTTTATATAGGCTTTCACCTCATGTTTATTATCAAACATGAAAGCATTACGTATATTCTAATTGTGTTGTAGACCCTAATAATGTAAAAATTGAAACAACATCTCCATCTCATCATTTGATCCATTTTGAACATATTGAGAAAAAACCCATGCCATGAGGTCTCAAACAACAACGGGTTAAAACTTGCCAAATGTCTGATAAGTACATTCCAAATGGTACACGTTATAGGTCATTTAATGAACCTATGTGTACTATCCTCTAATGGAACGG
Source organism: Azolla caroliniana (assembly GCF_043228905.1). Taxonomy (NCBI): domain Eukaryota; kingdom Viridiplantae; phylum Streptophyta; class Polypodiopsida; order Salviniales; family Salviniaceae; genus Azolla; species Azolla caroliniana. The sequence continues at coordinate 6,303,166 of NW_028230441.1, read as the reverse complement.
TGCAAAAGAAACAAGTGTCAGACCCTAGTCCTCGTCTCTTTAAGGCCGAACCTAATGGGATCTCACCAATCATGACTCTCCATATGAATACCTTTGCACGAAATGGTAGATGGGAATGCCAACCACGTTGTAATATTTTCCACCACCTTGCATCTGACTTATATAAATTCCACAACTTCGTTGCTTTAGAATATAGCCAAGATAATGATGCCATTACATGATGGTACAATATATTTGTAGTGACCTATAACAAGCCTGTACCATCTTGTAACTGCCAATCTACCCAAGGTGCAATATTGGTTTTCAATGGCAAAGATCCTTGCAACAATGGTATATCATGTAATTTCTCCCAAATAAACCTATAATTTGGGGGAATATATAACCATCTCTTGGCATTTTCAAAATCCGACAACCTTTGAGATTCATTATCAACCACATCTTCCAAATGTACAATCCCCAATTGAAATAAATGATTGAATTGAGATTTCAACTTCTCTATCCCATGCCAAAGCAACACTCGAGAATAAACAAGCAATTCATTTTGTAATGAATTACAATATTCTCAATCACTTAATGGTCCCTATTCAAAAAGAGATAATGCATCTTGCCACGATCTTACCAAATGTTGTCCACATACAAAATGTTGAATCTTTAGAAGAATACATCCATTGCGTAAGGGCCACAATAATGCTTGAATCTTTGTTTTCCCATGCACAAATCCATCATGCTCAATAAATATTGCCTCATAGATATCCATGGTTGATATTGTTTACATATATCTTGTAATAATGTAAATCTACGAGCCATCAAATATCTTTCCAAATCCAATATTGTTGCACCACCTAACCTTTTAGGAGTAGCCAAATGGTCCCATGAAATCCATGTAACTCCCATCATTTCTCCCTTCCGCCACAACATGAATCAAATAGGTTGTAACATGCTTTCTCTCTCTCTCTCTCTCTCTCTCTCTCTCTCTCAGGAGTAGTTACTCTTCCTTCTTTCTCTTTCTTCTTCTTCTTCTTCTTCTTCTTCATCTTCCTCTTCTTCCAATCAATACTGTGGATTCCTTTCTTCTTCTTCTACTTCTTCCTCAAGTTTCCAATCAATACTGTGGATTCCTTTTTCTTTTACATGATGTCTTAGGCGATGGGGAGGGTCGGTGGTGGCTACTGGGTGCCGCCACTGGAGGAGGAGGAGGAGGTGTGGGTAGGGAAGCAGTGGCGGAGGCAGCAACTGATGGCGAAGTGAAGAGCGAGGATAGTGAGGAGAAGAAAGAGGAGAGCTGCCGTGATGAAGATGACATGGAGGTGGAGGTCGAGGCTACTTCGGGAAGGGGAGGAAGAGGAGGAGCGGGCCCCGCCCGGGCGCTGGAGCTCGAGGAAGGAAGAAATTCCTCATCGTGATTCTTATGATTATTGGTCTTATTGATCACTATATGGGTTTCTGCCATGGATCCACCAAAACTACAGGCAACAGATGAGGGAAGAGGAAGAAGAAGAACACATCAAGATCAAAGGAGAGTCTTAGAGATGTCTTAGAGAAGATGATAGATAGATCTTAAACCAGTGGTTAAGTTTTGATGTGAAGCATGTTTTTAGAAATCAAGGAAAAGAGGGCATCTCAGCCCCATAGAACCTCAATTGGTTACATGATGTTTTGATCGATCTTGAATATCTCATTTTGTGGCCATCTTAAGGTCTCCATTGGTTAAATGAATTTCTAGGAATCTGTAATATCTCAAACATGATGGCTTGTGTTTCGCATGAATCTCTTATTGTAAACCATATTCTAATTTTCCCCTTACAATAATGTGATGTTAATAGTATGCCAATGCAAATTCATTGCCTTATGTATCATTTGATAACATGTTCATCATTCACCATCTTTTGTCACTTATATTTCAGTTTTGTTTAGCAATATTCACTGTGAGAAGAAAGAGGAGAGCTATCAAAATGTTTTTTTTTTTGGTGAGGGAGAGAGAGCTATCAAATGTTTTTTTTTTATATCAGAGAATGTTTTTCAGTTGGGGGAGGGGAACGAAAATGGGTTTGGGGGGGCCAAAATGGGGGAAGAACTATCAGAGATTTTTTTTCTTTGTGGGGGGAAGGGGGGGGTGGTTTAACCAAATAGAGGGGCCAAAAAGTTATTTTTTTTAGGGGGCCAAAAAAAGGTTTTTTTTTTTTTTTGGGGGGGGGGGGGGGGGGGGGGGGGGGTAAATAGCCCATTCCTATATATATATATATATATATATATATATATATATATATATATATATATATATATATATTATCTTTCCTAAAAGCACACAATTATATTAATTCAATGTAAAATCCACTTGTTACTTTTGGACCGTTTTGAGGATTCTATGAAAAACCCATTGTTGAGGTATCAAATAAAAACGAGTTAAGACTTGTCAAACATCCGATAAGTAGTTCCAAATGATACACGTTATAGGACATTTAATGAACCTATGTGTATTGTCCTCTAACGGAATGGTGCAAAAGAAACAAGTGTCTAACCTTGGTCCTAGTCTCTTTAAGGCTGAACCAAATAGGAGCCCACCATCACGACTCTCCATATTAATACCTTTGCATGAAATCGGAAATGGGAATGCCAACCACGTTGAAATATTTGCCACCGCCTTGCAATCGACTTACAGACATTCCACGTTGTTTTTGCTTTAGGAAATAATCAAGATATTGATGTCATTGCACGATGATACAATATTTGGAGCGACCTATAACAAGTGTGTACCATCCTGTAACCACCAATCCACCAAAGGTGCAACATTTGTTTTCAATGACAAAGATCCATGCAACAATGGTATATCTTGTAATTCTCCCAAATAAATCCATAATTTAGGGGAATACATAATTGTTGAGAATCAAGCTCAACCTAGTGCAATGTGTGAATGCACACCCTTTGAGAATCTATGATCACTCAAAGGTCAAGAGTCACACGGTGTTTCCTTTTGACAACCGTTTTGACCGTTTTTGGCAAATATAACCGTATATGAAGGTTAATTTGAAAATAAAACCGTCAATCTTGACGGGTATATATTTTTATAAAAACATAAAAATGACGGTTTAAAATTTGTTAATACCGTCAAATTTTGTTAAGGCCAAAACAATAGTACATGTATTAGTAGTTACAAATTACAATTTATAGGCTATAACATATAGTTTTATTTGAGAAAGATAAATGTGTAAACATATGTTATGTGACATGATAAAGGAGAAGAAGTGCTTGGACATATGCATAGTGTGAAAATAAACTTAGGGCTTCTTTTATTTTCAGCCCATGGGCCATTCCTCTCTTTTGTTTGTTTGTTTCTCTCTCAAGATGTAATCTCTTATTTGGTCTTATAGGCCATTTTGGCCTCTTAAAATACGTTAATATATCTTTCTCTCTCTCTCTCTCTAATGTTGATAAAGCAAGTCACAATGATACGATCCCAATATTGCAAAATCTAAGGGAATAAGGCCATTTATAGATGAATCACTTGAAAGTTGTATTAAACTATCTCAAAATTATGTGCAAAAGATTATTGATGGACTAAATGCAAGGTTCCTTGACTTAAGCCTCTTCAATGCAACAAATTTATTCAGCACATGCCATTATGCAGATGATGATGTGATTAGGGATAGTAAAACAAAGAGTCAAGACATGGTTGAGAATTTTGATTTCTCACTTACAACCAAATGTCGATGTCAATGCATATCTTCAAAATTTACATGATGCAAAGGCTTGTGAAATGGAACTCTATAGGTTTGTTGACATTTTAAGTTTAAATTGTGAAGGCTATACTATGCATGAAGTTAGGCGTATGTTTTGCAAAATGAAGGATTGGCAAGATAGTTTCCCTCATTTGATGAAATTATGGCATGCTACTCTGGTTATTCCATCTAGCACGATTTTGTGTGTGAGAGAGTTCTTTAAGCAAAATCTCATCAAAGAGATGAAAAGAAATCGATTGAATATAGAACATTTAGATGATTTAATGCGAGTCTCATTGAATGGGCCACACATTGAAGAAATACAATGGGATTGTGTATATGAAATTTGGAAAGATGTAAAGGATAGAAGGGTATAATATATTGTTTAATACAAATATTCGATGTATTTACTTTTTGAAGGGCAATGTTTTTGACAAATCGTCATTTGACGGGCAAATTTTTTGGAATACCGTTCCCATGACATGCAATGTTAGCCGTCAAAAGGCAACATTGGTCACACCACTACTCTCTACACATTAACTATGTGTCATAGAATCATATTCTATGACACATAACTAATGAGTTCTATATTCCCGAATCCCCATGACTATGAGTCTTCACATTTCCCAAGAGAGAGGAGTTGTTGTAGTGAGTTAATGAAGAGAGAGGGTGACTTTATATAAAGCACCCTTCTCCTACTTCATACTAAGTCGATCATGCCTCCTTGTAATGCTACATTTTGTATCTCTTATTTTACTTGTGAATATACACCTTCTTCTTGAGTATTCTTTTTTCCAATCTATCTATCTTGTGTTTTCTCTTCTTTACTCTATTTCCTCTCACAAATATACATAACACACATCTCTTCCGTTGCACAAGAATAATATCCAATTATTTACAATAACCATCATTTGGCATCTTCAAATTCTGATAACCTTTGAGATTCATTATCAACCACACCTCCCAAATGTACAACCCCAATTGAAATAAACAATTGAATTGAGATCTCAAATTCTCTTTTCCATGCCAATACAACACTCGAGAAGAAACAAGCAATTCATTTTGTAATGAATTACAATATTCTCAATCACTTGATGGTGCCCACTCAAAAAAAGATAATGTATCTTGCCATGACCTTACCAATTGTTATTCACATACAAAATGTTGAATCTTTAGAAGAATACATCCATTGCGTAATGGCCACCATAATGCTTGAATCTTTTTTTTTTCCCATGCACAAATCCATCATGCTAAATAAAGTTGTTTAGGAAAGTATATTTTGTCTACTACTAGGCTTCCGGTTCCCACTTGAATCTGGCTCTTCGATCCGTTTCCCCGATCCGGCCGGTTGTTTCCGAATACCGATCCGGATTCGGTTGAGCTTGCTCGCTCAACAATAAACAAAACCTCACTACCTCCCTACAAAACATAAAGGTAAAACACACAAAAACACCACTTCATCCCTTAAAACTTTAAGAACCCTTAGAAATAAAAACATAGTTATCCTCCCGACCGATAAAAATGTAGTGGTATGTGTAGTCGATAAAAGCACATACTTTGAGAAAGCTTGTTTCAGGTTTTAGGGTTAATGATAATGGTGATGAAGATGGAAATGGTGGGTTTGAGTATTAGCATTGCAAGATTGATGATGACATTGACAGTGATGAAGATGGAAATGGTGATGATGTTGAGAAGTAGTGTGGGGTAATCCCTAGAATGGCTCTACCCCCCTTCCAAGGGGGTTCAACGTGAGAGAGAAGGAAGAGATAGATAGATAGATAGATAGATTATATTATCGTCTTCGGAGGTCAAATATGACCTATGAGACCAAAAATATTACATTTCACCTGATACATGTGAAAGTGAGTAGTGACTCTCAATGTTCAAGAACTTTACCAATGAATGTTGCAATCAAGAGTGCACATTGTGGTTGTGAGAGGAATTCATGCAAGGATTGGGCTCGATCAAAGAAATGTGGAAAGCATGGTCGAATATGATCAAAGTGTGATACTTAGACTCGTGAACTTGTTTACAGCAAAGTGTGCATAGTCGACCACTCTCATCACTTGTGACCCAACACCCTGTCTCACATCGCAATGCATGTGAGCTAAGTCGCATGGAAGCAATGGTTTGAATGGTAGATAACGGTATGGGCTCTAACATGTATTGATGTGTACGGTTTCCCCGTTCCGCAAAGAATATGGTTTTGTAGTTAGGTGCAACATGTGTAGTATAATGTGTGAAGCGTGAGCCTCCACATTTGTCCCATGTCATGATACATTGGCGTTGCAAAAAGGCCTCATTTATAGAGGAATCTAGTGATGCATCGTGAAGCAAGTGTCTCACATCCCATCCACCAAACCATTTTTCTACATCTTGCATCCAACCAGAACACAAGATTTTGCTTTTATGCATCTTTTGGATCTTTTTGCTTGCTTCCCATGCAATTCTAGGAAGTCGATGTGAGGGACTTTTTTGAACCTTAAGCATATATTCAACAACCCTTTCTATGGCCATGATCTCAATGGGAAGCGATCCCGTCTCAAGGAGGAGGAGAGTGTAGGGTGTTTGTTTCTTAACTTGTAGAAACTTTGTAAGAAAATGTTTTTGGACATTTTCAAACTCTTTCCACATAGATTTATGGATGCTACCACCCCATAGAGAAGAAGCGGTGTCACCAAAGTGTCGAAAAGATATTTTTTAATGGCCCAACACTTAATATCTCCAAGATTGCATGTGTTCTCAAATGCATAGTATGCTCGCTTACCCGCCTCTAAGCGGCGTGTAGCACATTCATTCCATCTATGATTTGAAAGAACTTCAAGGCCAACAGAGAAAGATTGAGAGAGAACTATTCCATTTGTTTCATTCATTCCCCATAAGGGGTTAAATAGTTACAAGAGGGGGTAGATACATAGGGGTGCAAGCCCCCTTGGCCATTCACACTAATCACTCACTCACACCTCTTCGTATCTATCCATATGCACACACGTGTGCATGTGTTCACATACAATTACACTTGTACACTTGTACACATATACACATACACATCAACCCTTTACTCTTTTACCCTCATTATACTCAACTCTCCATACATCTCGTACGGTAACACATTATGGCACGCCTGTGGGACAGTGCCTTGCACGTCGATCCCACATGCCTTCATCATCTCTAATCGACCGGAAACTTCATCGGCCTTCTCATCGATCGACTCCCTCGATCAGAACGCTTGACTCGAACATCTCCTTCGGTCGGCGAATCTTCCTCGACACGAACATCTCCGTTCTGTCGGCTCACGAACTTTGATATCATCCTTCGGGTCTTCAAAAAAACGTTGTGTGTATGTGTATTCTTCCTTGTATTTTGTGAGTTGTTGTGAGTCGATCTCGTCCAATTCTTCCATGTTAATGAGTTTTTAAAATGATGTATTATACCCTCAAGTTTTCTAGAATTTTGACAATGCCCTTACGTTTTTGAAATTTTATCATGTACCTGTTTTTAAAATGTTGATAATGCCTTTGGATTTTTTTAAATTCTATCATGTACCCCCATTCTTATTAAATTTGTTGTTATGCCCTCCTATTATTAAAATGTTCTCCTATGCCCCTCTCTTCTATTCTTTCCATTTCTTTTTTGCTGCACCTTTCTCATCCCCTCTTCTTCTCTTTTTCTTCCTTTGTTTTTTCTTCTTTTATGTGTCGTATCCTGTCGTTTCTTCTTCCTCCTCCTTCTCCTCCATGTGTTCTTCTTCTTCTCTTTCTCTTCTGCATGTTCCCTTTCTTCTTCATTCTCTTGTATGCATTTTCTGTGTTTCTTCTTCTTTCTGATGAGGTATAGACACGTAAGAGTGTAACACGCGTCACGTTTTATGCTCGATTATAATGAAAAAGAAACACAAGAAACACACACAATGACACAACAAAGATTACACAAGATTTAACGTGGAAAAACCCTCAATGAGGGAAACAACCACGGGACAAAAGTCCAAAACCAATCCACTATCACCAAAGAGATACAACACAAGTACAAATTCTACTTCTAGATATACTAGAAATAAGTAGAGATGTGTAGCATAGTACTACCGACAAAGATGGTACAATAATCCAAAGGGATAAGATTATCTCTCAAGCATATAAAAGAAAAAAGAAGAGAGAAGAAAACCCGGATAAGAACGTCCACAAGTCGAAGTAGTAGCCGCGTAGATCTCATGTTGAGTAGTGGAGATGGAAAGGAGATTGGGAGTAGATGAGTTGAGCACCAAGCTTCACCAAGCTTCACTATGCTTCTCTATGCTTCACTATGCTTCACACTCCTCATGCCTTTCTTTTTCTCACCTCTTCCCATATATATATATATCTCCTTTCCACCCTCTCTTCTCTTTGTCTCTCTCAAAAACAAAAACGGTCGTTTTGTTTTGTTTTCCTCTTTATTATTATTATTATTATTTTTCTTTTCTTTCTTTACTCACTAAAAAATGTAACTTACATTTACCCTTTTAAAGAAATAAAGTAAGGGTAATAATTACTAAAGAAACAAAACTTTCGTTTTGTTTTATATTACTATCTAATAATAATAATAATAAATATTATTAAAAAAGAAAAGACAAAATAGTGACAGGATACATTAACAATCTCCCCCTCCAGTCACAGAAGGAGAGAATTGCTTGTGTATCAATTTATCTCCATTCCGGCAAGCTTAGCACATAGCTCAAGCTTCTCCCTTGGAACCACCTTTGTTAGCATGTCAGCAACGTTGTCATCAGTATGAACTTTATCTAGTTGCAACATTTGCTCCTCGATCGCCAATCGTAACCAATGATACCTTACATCGATGTGTTTTGTCCGTGAGTGATACATTGAGTTCTTGCTTAGGTCCATTGCACTTTGACTATCACAAAAATCCACATAAGTTAATTGGCTCAAACCCAATTCTAAAAGAAACCTTTTCATCCAAAGCATTTCTTTGCCAGCCTCAGTTGCTGCAATGTATTCAGCTTCTGTAGTGGACAAGGCAACACACTTTTGCAATTTGGATTGCCATGATATAGCTCCCCCTGCAAAAGTAAATAAGAAACCGGATGTAGATTTCCTACCATCAAGATCTCCAGCCATGTCCGCATCTGTAAAGCCTTCAAGAATTGGTTTAGAACCTCCAAAACAAATGCACAACTTAGATGTACCTCTCAAATACCGTAAAATCCATTTTACGGCATTCCAATGAGATTTACCAGGGTTAGAGAGATACCTACTCACTGTACCAACTGCATGTGCAATATCTGGTCGTGTGCTAACCATAGCATACATTAAAGATCCAACCGCCGAGGCATAGGGAATCGATGACATCTCATCTCTTTCCTCCTCGATAATTGGACAACATTTCCTACTCAATTTAAAGTGAGTGGCAAGAGGAGTACTTACTGGTTTCGAATATTGCATGTTGAACCTTTCGAGGATTCTTTCTATGTACGTTTCCTACCATCAAGATCTCCAGCCATGTCCGCATCTGTAAAGCCTTCAAGAATTGGTTTAGAACCTCCAAAACAAATGCACAACTTAGATGTACCTCTCAAATACCGTAAAATCCATTTTACGGCATTCCAATGAGATTTACCAGGGTTAGAGAGATACCTACTCACTGTACCAACTGCATGTGCAATATCTGGTCGTGTGCTAACCATAGCATACATTAAAGATCCAACCGCCGAGGCATAGGGAATCGATGACATCTCATCTCTTTCCTCCTCGATAATTGGACAACATTTCCTACTCAATTTAAAGTGAGTGGCAAGAGGAGTACTTACTGGTTTCGAATATTGCATGTTGAACCTTTCGAGGATTCTTTCTATGTACGTTTCTTGTGAAAGCCACAATTTCTTTGATTCTCTATCACGAGTTATTTGCATACCTAAAATGTGCTTAGAAGGCCCTAAATCTTTCATGTCAAAAGTTTTAGATAACTCCACTTTTAACCTATTAATCATATTTAGGTCTTGCCCAACAATTAGCATATCATCAACATACAAAAGAAGTATAATAAAATTACCATCCTCAAATTGTTTAACATACACACAATGGTCCGCATTAGTTCTTTTATAACCTTGATTCACCATAAAAGAATCAAACTTTTTATACCATTGGCGCGGTGCTTGTTTTAGGCCATAGAGACTCTTTTTCAACCTACATACCAAATGTTCTTTCCCTTTCTCTTTAAAACCCTCCGGTTGTTCCATGTATATTTCCTCATCTAGGTCACCATGTAAAAAAGTAGTTTTCACATCTAATTGTTCAAGTTCAAGGTTTAAACTAGCTACCAAACCTAACACAACTCGTATTGAGCTTAATTTAACAACTGGTGAGAAAATTTCGTCAAAATCAATTCCTTTCTTTTGACCATATCCTTTTACCACCAAACGGGCTTTATATTTTATAAAGTTATCATCACCCCTTTTTAACTTAAACACCCATTTATTTTTCAAAGCTCTCCTACCCTTAGGAAGTTCAACTAGCTCAAATGTGTTGTTCTTTTTCAAAGAATTAATTTCTTCATGCATGGCCTCTACCCAACTATCTTTGTCTTTAAGAGTTTGCACATCATGAAAACTTTCCGGTTCACCTTCATTAGTGAGTAGAACATATTCAGAACTAGGATACCTCGTGGATGATCGTCATTCTCTTGTAGATCTCCTTAAAGGTTGATTTGCCACCTCTTGTAATGGAAGTTGCTCCCCCCGCTCAAGACTTGTCTCTGGCAAAACAACATCATTACTAGCATCATCTACAATCAACGGCTCACCAACATCCTCATGTTGCTCCTCTTGTTGCGAGGCACTCTCTTGTGTATCATCATCCATCATAGGAATTGGATCAATATCTACTAGGTCACCATCTGAAGAGGTACTTGACCTTTCCGCCTTGTCAATGTCCTCAATGGTTTGGTCTTCGATGAACACTACATCACGACTCCTAATAAGCTTCTTTCCCACAGGATCGTAACACCTATAACCAAAATCATCTTAACCATATCCAATAAAAATGCATTGTTTAGATTTAGCATCTAACTTTGATCTTTCATCCTTGGGTATATGTACAAAACACTTACACCCAAACACACGTAAGTAATCATAAGAGACATCTTTACCATACCACACTCTATTTGGTACATCACCTTGCAATGCGGTAGTAGGAGATAGATTAATGATATGCGCAACAGTATTCAAAGCCTCACCCCAAAATGATTTAGGTAACCTTGCATCTGAAAGTAAGCACCTAACTCTTTCAACTAGGGTTCTATTCATTCTTTCGGCCAAACCATTTAATTGGGGAGTCTTAGGAGGGGTTCTTTGATGTTTGATACCTTGCTCTCGACAATACGCATCAAAAGATCCACAGTATTCGCCACCATTATCGCTGCGAATACATTTCAGTTTCTTCCCTGTCTCTCTCTCAACAGAAACGTGAAACTCTTTAAAAACATCAAAAACTTGATCTTTTGATTTCAACATTCGAACCCAAAGCTTCCTAGAATGATCATCAATGAAAGTAACAAAATAAAGTGCTCCACCCATTGACCTTACCTTCAAGGGTCCACACACATCAGAATGCACTAGCTCGAGTATACCTTTTTGTCGAAGAGAAGAATGCTTAAAGGAAACCCTCTTAGCCTTCCCTGCCAAACAATGATCACATGTATCTAACTTCACATCTTTTAAACCTGGTAGGACGTTCTTTTTTGCTAGAAAGTCAAGTCCCTTTTCACTAATATGGGACAATCTCTTATGCCAAAATTTTGAAACATCTTGATTTTCAACTGCATTGACAAAGTTAGTAGAGACAGAAGCTTGCAAAAGATATAAACCATTGTGACAACATTTATTTGCTTTCGCAACAATCAAAGAACCCTTACAGATTTTCCACTTACCATTTTGAGACGCATGGTTATAGCCCTCGTCGTCTAATGTACCTGTGGAGATTAGATCCAATCTAATATCCGGCACGTGTCGTACTTGATGTAGAATCAACTTGAATCCCGTGTTGGTTTGCAAGCAAATGGTTCCTGTGCCGACTACCTTTGCAAATCCATCATTCCCCATCTTCACAACACCATAGTCACCTGGAGTGTAAGATGAGAAAAAATCCCTTCTAGACGTAACATGGTGGGAAGCACCACTATTAAGAACCCAAGTGGTTTCATGGCTACTTATGTTAACTTCATTGTAACTTGTACATACAACAAGTAAATCATTAGAGGAAGCAACATTAACAAGATCGATATTGTCATTCACATTTTTCTTATCTTTCATGTAGTTCGACACTTTATTTTCCTTCTTCCATTTGAAACAATATTTCTTTATGTGACCTGTCTTACCACAAAAATGACAAACTAAATCTTTATATTTAGACTTTGACTTACTTCTACTTCTACCTTTGTTGTTTCGGTCATCACTCCTCTTTTGGCTTCTTCCTCTATTCTCAGCAACGAAGGCTTCCATGTTTGATGTTGCTCCTTGCGTCCTTCGCCGCATTTCTTCATTTAGAATTCCACTCTTCACAAGTTCCATTGTCATACCTCCCTTAGGAGCCGCACTAGCTAGAGTAACCCTAAATGTTTCCCATGACTCGAGAAGAGTATTTAGCAACCATAAAGAAAGAACTTCTTCTTCAAAGTTTATACCCATGCTAGAAAATTGATCAAAACATCCTTGAAATTCATTTAAATGATCTAAAACCGACTTATTTTCTTTATAAGTCAAATGTATCGCTTGTTTGAGTAAAAACAACTTATTATTACCGGTTCTAGAAGCATATAAGGTTTCTAATTTATTCCACAAAGTCTTTGCATTTGTTTCATTCACAACATGATTCAAGACATTATCTCCTACCCATTGACGAATGAAACCACATACTTGTTCATTTTCAAAATCCCATTCCTCATCATTTTTCTTTTCGGGTTTAATCTTTGCGAATATAGGTAAATGCATATTTTTAACGAAAAGCAAATCTTTCATTTTTCCTTTCCATTTTTGATAGTTCGTGCCATTTAAAACAACCATTGTCGATGTGTTTGCCTCCATTTATAATCGAGCAAAAAAAACACAACCTCCGCTCTGATACCACTTGATGAGGTATAGACACGTAAGAGTGTAACACACGTCACGTTTTATGCTCGATTATAATGAAAAAGAAACACAAGAAACACACACAATGACACAACAAAGATTACACAAGATTTAACGTGGAAAAACCCTCAATGAGGGAAACAACCACGGGACAAAAGTCCAAAACCAATCCACTATCACCAAAGAGATACAACACAAGTACAAATTCTACTTCTAGATATACTAGAAATAAGTAGAGATGTGTAGCATAGTACTACCGACAAAGATGGTACAATAATCCAAAGGGATAAGATTATCTCTCAAGCATATAAAAGAAAAAAGAAGAGAGAAGAAAACCCGGATAAGAACGTCCACAAGTCGAAGTAGTAGCCGCGTAGATCTCACGTTGAGTAGTGGAGATGGAAAGGAGATTGGGAGTAGATGAGTTGAGCACCAAGCTTCACCAAGCTTCACTATGCTTCTCTATGCTTCACTATGCTTCACACTCCTCATGCCTTTCTTTTTCTCACCTCTTCCCATATATATATATATCTCCTTTCCACCCTCTCTTCTCTTTGTCTCTCTCAAAAACAAAAATGGTCGTTTTGTTTTGTTTTCCTCTTTATTATTATTATTATTTTTTTCTTTTCTTTCTTTACTCACTAAAAAATGTAACTTACATTTACCCTTTTAAAGAAATAAAGTACGGGTAATAATTACTAAAGAAACAAAACTTTCGTTTTGTTTTATATTACTATCTAATAATAATAATAATAAATATTATTAAAAAAGAAAAGACAAAATAGTGACCGGATACATTAACACTTTCTACATCTTCTTGTCTGTCGTCGTCTGTCCGTCTGTGTTTGTGTGTCTCTCCGGCTCCGTCGCCGTCCGGCCCATCGTTTCGACGCTTGTCTCCATCATTGTCCGGCAGTTGTCTCTGCCGTCTCCGTTTCCGTCTCGGCCGCTGTTGATCGTCGCTCCAGCCGTTCAGCCATCTGTCCGGCCACTCCGGCCGCTGTCCCGTTATTTCGGCCATTCCGGCCTTCGCTATCCGTTTCTCCATCGTTTGTCTGTAGGGACATTTCTCTGTCTGTTTGACCGTTTCTGTCCTTCCGGTCGTCGTTCGTCCGCGGCCGTCGTTATTCTTGGCCGTTGCTGCTTCTCCGGCCATTGTCCTCACGCAATGATGTTGATAGCTTTGCTGATTTTGATTTGAATGGATCGAGCTTTCTATTGCAAGCGGCTTCCATATCGAGACATCTCTCTTTCTGAGAGAAGAATGTGGCCGTGATAGGTAGGATCGAGGCTACCTCGATGATTTTGATGCATACTCTGCAGGAGCTTTCATTGCCCATGATTATTGCTGGCCCTCTTACTCTTAAAATAGGCCTATGTTGATCTTCTGTAGCATCATTTACAATAGTGATAAGTTATAACATAGATATTAATCTTCATTGGGTTGGACTTAGCCATAGGCATAGGGTGTCCATTCTGGAACACTTCTCCAAAAGGGTGGTCCGGTTCCGATCCAACTAAAGGATATAGCCTATAGGATATGTAATATTTACTTCTAGGCTTCCTAAACCTCATAAGAATCCTATTAGATTTAGACCCATATGTTCTTATAATAATTCTATCTTTGAACAAACCTCAAAATGACTACATAACCAATTCCTACCTATACTCCTCCTACAACCACAAAACCTTAAAGGCTCTGATGCCCTCATACAAAATCTAGAATGCTCGTCGAGGTTTTGGGTTTCTATTAGGGTTTAGTCGATAGGTTCTCTATTCATCAAGGGTTTCTTGAGCTCGAATGCTCGT